>NW_027507686.1:134339085-134624085 GCF_037356315.1 Lithobates pipiens | reverse complement strand
TGCAGAAGACCCAAGTTTTCATGTATCACAATGTGAAACGCCACAAAAAAGTGATCTGAGTATTTGTGAAAGTGTAGACGAAACAGAACCAGAAGAACTCATTCCTCACCCACTAGATTGGGTAAAAGAAAAAAAATACATAGTTTTCGAAAGTTGCCTGGACAAACTCCTCTACAATATGCGTTGCCCTGACACTGATTGTCATTCGCGTATACATAAAATTGTAAAACAAATTGTAGGTACGATGGTGACAGCATATTCAACATGTGTCAATTCACACAGATTGAAGTTGTGGGAGAGCCAACCGAAAAGCAAACAATATGCAGTGGGTAACATCCTGCTTGCTGGGGCCTTATGTGTAAGTGGGGGAAGCTATGCCAAACTTAGAGAAATGTTTGATTTATGTGGCATACAGATGTTTGGCAATTCTTCCTACAACCGAGCCCAAAATCAATACATCTTTAAAGCTATTGATCACAGTTGGCAAGAGAATAGATCAAATGTGATTAATGATTTGACAGAAAAACCAGTTTTTCTTGTTGGGGACGGTCAATGTGACAGTCCTGGTTTTTCTGCCAAATACTCCACTTACACTTTCATGGATCTCTTTTCAAAGAAAATTGTGGACTTTGAATTAGTGCAGGTGTCACAAACAACTTCATCCGTTGCTATGGAGAAGTTTGGATTTACCAAATGTTTAGATCGCATAATTGACCAAAATTTGGATATTCAATTTGTGGGAACAGATCGACACACTGGCATTCGAAAATTACTGTCAACAAACGAAAAATATAAAAATTTAAATCATCAATTCGACATTTGGCATTACGTTAAAAATTTAAAACGAAAATTGGTTCAAATTTCCAAAAAAAAATACATCGTGCACTATTGCCGTGGGTGCCATCCATGCTGACTCATTTCTACTGGTGTAGTAGACATTGTAAAGGTAACGAGACCTTTTTAAAAGAACGTTGGCAATCTGTACTACACCACGTTGTTAATGTTCATGTATGGACAATTGGAAACGTCGAGCACAAATGCTTACATGATGAGATCAACGAGGAATCTCCGTCTGTTCCCTGGTTAATCAAAAATACACCTGCATTTGTTGCATTGTCCACAATCGTTCTAGATGCACAATTGGAAAAGGACATGAAACATCTAACTTTTTTTTGTCAAACCGGGGTAATTGAAACGTATCACAGTATGATGTTAAAATATCGCCCCAAGCGAATTCATTATAAATTTGATTCCATGGAAGCTAGAACTAAATTGGCAGCATTATGCCATAATCATAATGTGATACGCAACCCCGCTGTGATAAAAAAAATAGATGAAAAAGGAGAAGTTGTTTCGGTCGAAAGAAAAAGTCTGGAGTTTCCACGAGGAAGAAAGAAATGGATTGTCCGTAAACTCTTCAAAAAAATGGAGAATGAACATGCCTTCCATCTGCTTTCTAAAATGATTAGCATTGTTGAGGGGACGCTAATCACCTCGTGGAAACCCAAAAATCCAGATATGCCGAAAAATATAGCTCCGATAGAAAGGCCGGATACCAGTACTGCAGTAAGGGAGCATATGACACGTTTTCCTCAACTTTGATAATTGAAACGGTCGTTGTGATAAGTTTGCTCCTTTTTTGAAAAGTAAATAGTAATAAAGTTTTGTTTGTTTGGTAAGGGACATAATGTTTAATATATTGTTAATATAGATATATATTCTATTTTATTTTATTTATTTAATAAAACGCTTTGAATTCTACTTACAGCTTCATGTGTATTATTAGTAAACATACACAGTTTGTGCAATGTGTACATACAATTCAGTGGAAAAAAAATACAAAAACCATCATCTTAATGAAATATGATTTATTAAAACAAAGATAATACAATTAAAAACAATAACCAAAAATATATTATAATTCAATAAACAAAAAAAACAAAAAAACAAAAAAAACTTTAATGAAATGCCATCTCAGAGGCATCGTAGTCATCTGAATATAAAAAACCCACATACGAACCGTTCGGATCTGGAAAAACATCTCTAACTACTTTAACAGCGCAGGACGGAATTACTCTCCGATTACCCTTCCCTAAATATCTGTAAATCCATGCGATGAATAGTCGGTAGGCTGTCTTCCGTAATCGCCTGAAAATAAAATAAAATTACAATTAAAAAAAGGCCAAAGAAACCATAGTGTATTTGTTATGTATTGATTACAAATGAAAATAATTACCGATTGTTGTTGGCATCCACGACAGGTAATTCATCAAGATGCATGGCCAGGGATGTGAGTTGAACATGTTCTTGCGTCGCAATTTGGGAAATGAACATATCCGCACAGGTGATACATTTCCCGCCCTCAGGGATGCATCCCTCAACCTGGTGTATTTCCCGGCAACACACAGATTCTATTTGCGTGGCCATTGGTATGCAACACTCACAATGACACCAGTGAGTGTTGCCAATACGGTCTTCAGGGGTATCTTCAGCTTGGCTTGTTTTTGAATCGTCAGGGGTAATTATTATCCGGGGATTATTGGAAAAGGCCGGATCGTGTTCTGTGTCAGGATACCTTGCCAACAGTTGTTCAATCATCATATTTCTCTTAAAAATATATAAAAAAAATAAACACATTAGCATAATATAAAAGCATACGTAAAAATTAAAAATACAATTTTGAAAAATAAGAACTATTTAGTTTTCTAAAATAAACATTTAAAAATTACAAAAATTACAACAAAGAGTGTATACAAAAGCAATAAATAAAAGACCAAATTAAACAAAATAGAAAAATTATTAATTTTATTGCTAATATTTATGGGTAATAAAAATATGAAATAAGTGATTATTCTATAAAATTTGGTCTATCATTATACACATCCAGACATGTGTAGAGATACAACTGAAATAAAAGTATAATATAAACAATATTCTATCTGAATTACCCTTTCCTCTTGAGTGAGAGAACTATAACTCCTTGTTCTGGATCCTGATGGAACTTCTGTATTTTCCTTAAAAAAAAAATAATACAAGTCAACTTCAAAAAATATCACCATAACATAATTATATATGACAATCTAAATAGAAATGGACTTACCATTTCACACTACTTGAAAGGTGATGTTCTTTACGTCAAATTTTTTTTACTGAAATAACAAGAAAAAATTTATTATTAGAAATGGTGTTTGCTATATGTATATATATATAGATATATATATATATATCTATATATATATATATATATATATAGATATATAAAATTTTTAGACCAATACAAATTAAAATAGAATGTAGGCCGTAGCGATAAGCTTGAGCAGTTCCATAGAAAATTATTAAGAAAATATATATATTTTCTATCACGCCATATACCTATATCTCCAAACACATTATATATATATATATATATATATATATATATATATATATATATATATATTTAATTTTATAGATATTGATATATATATATACATATCTAAGTATATGTATATATATATATATATATATATAGATTATAAAAAAACATTAAAAAAATAAACAGATCTCTTTCTCTCTCTCTCTCTCTATCTCTCTATATCTATATCTATATCTATATCTATATATATATATATATATATATATATATATATATATATATATATATATATATACACACAGATATATATATATATATATATATATATATATATATATATATATATATACACACATACACACGCACCCACATATATATAGATATTTTATATATACACACACATATATATATATATATATATAGATATTATATACACACACACAATTATAATGAGATATTGAGGTGCAGCGAGATTACATATAGAAATAAATAGAACAATTAACTATACATATACATATACACACACAAAAAATAGGAAAGCAGTAATAAAATTACATACAAAATGTAAAGAATAGAACGATATATTAAAATATATTGAGCATAACATTTAATTAGACTACTTAGCTATACAATATATATTAAAAAAAATAATAATGATATTTAATTTTATATCTAAAATATATATATATATATATATATATATATATATATATATATATATATATATATATATATATATATATATATATATATTCATAAAGAGAGAGAAAGAGAAAGATAAAAAAACAAACAAACACATGGCTCTCTGTCTCTATCTCTGTCTCTCTGTCTCTCTCTCTCTCTCTCTCTCTCTCTCTCTATATATATAAATCAATAAGTAAAGACACTATACCTTTTAGATAGAAAATCAAATTGGGTGAGCAGATGTTAGATTTTCCTCCGAGTTCAAGAGTCGACGTTGCTATTTTGAATTGTGATTGCTTCTGTGGGTTCGTTTTCATTCATTCTTTGTTCTCTGTGCTGTGTGGTTTTCGTTGCCTTGACAACGGGGCGGGAACTTCCTGGAGTTTTTCTTTCCTTGTCACTGCTCTCACTGAGCATGTGCAAGATGGAGCGGAGCATGCTGGGAGCCAGACGTCATCATATACCAGGAAGTAAATGCCTGTGGGCTTCAGACGCCCACAGTTAAAATGGAAAATGCCAGAGTAGGTTTTTATAAGTCATCCTGAAGAAAAGATTTGTCGCGCTGGGGGTCAAATAAACGCCGGACGTGGATGCCAATCGAAGCTAGCACTCACCCACCAGTGAGACAGGTAAGAAAAAAATAAAAAAAGAGCGGAATCCCACTTTAATGTCCAGTCAGGATCAGGCTTTTGGGAGGTATGTCCTCCAAGCCGTGGTTCCCCCCTGATCTGGTGAGTACTTGGGGATTCTCTTAAGGGCTGTCCTGGAAGACGACTGGGGAAAACCGGAGTTAGACTTACCGGTAACTTCCTTTCCAGTAGTCTTCCCCTACAGCACGATCCCACCCTTGAATTATGTTGGTAAATTAATGTTATTACCTGTTATGGTTATGATTTTCAGTTCCATCCTTCGGTTCTCGGTAAATGACTGACCAGGGACCTGATGGACCACCTTTTGGACTGTGGCAATGTGTTTCCTGTGGCGATGGGAGGGACTACATCCCTCAAAGGCTGTCCTGGAAGACTACTGGAAAAGAAGTTACCAGTAAGTCTAACTCTGTTTTTTTTTTTTTTACTGGAGCTATATGATTTTTGGACTGTTCTGCCTATCCAATCTCGGCTCAGAAGTGTAATCTCTATCACCCAGTTATGGCCAGATTGCTGTAACATACAGTTTCAGTGGAATTGGCCAGATTGCTGTAACGTACAGTTTCAGTGGAATTAGCAGATAGTGATGCAATCCATATGATATCTTGCTAAATATAGAAAGCTTTAATCCAGAACTTGTGCAGATCTGCACAGATTATCATCAGGACAAAAACATCATAGTATGCCTTAGCTCCAGCAATTACTTGTGCTCCAAATAGAACCTAAAGACATACTGAAGCAGGTGGGACTAACTGTACAGAGTCAGAGCATCGCCTAGCTACGGAGTGAGGTATGAACGAAATTATTAAAGGCAAACAACAATGCATGTGTAAAATGATAATGATGGTACTGTTATGTTTACTTGTTTGGGCAATAGTAAGGTTCAGTTTAACCACTTCCTGTCCAGGGCAATTCTTTAATTTTACATACACAAGGTAAAATTAATTAGACCATGCTTGATTAGCTGATTTCTGGCTACAGTAGCCTGGGAATTAATAATCTGAAACTGGCAGTGAAAAATGTTTACTGCTTCTGGCTTTATTCTTCACAGAGGAGATCAAGGAACAGATGTTCCTCAAGCTACTCCTACTTTCACTGTTTAAGCAGTTTACCACAGGCCCAGGCTTCCCAGAGGAATGAGAACCTTGAAACCATAGCGAGGGCGTGGGGGATTTGGCATTTCACTATTACTGAACAGCCCGAAAGCCAGCTGAAAAGATGATACGCTCATGACTGCAATTGTAACCAAGAGATTGTGTTAGCCATTTTAAGTCCAAGACATTTTAAAACAGTCCAAATAAGTAGTTAAAGTATAACTGAAGGCAAACCTTTTTTAGTTTTAGAGTGGAGAGAGATTAAAACACCCGCCAGGTTTTCAATGCTTTCTGTGTCCCTGTTGGGGATATTTACCTTATTTGTCCTGGTGACATTTCAAGTGGTCACCAGAACAGGGGTGGCTGGTGATGTTTTAGGAAGGGGGGTGCCAGACTCGCCCCTCCTTTTTGGCACTTCCACTTATAAGCCCCACCCCTCATAGAAACCACCCACTCCATCCCTTGTATTCCACTTGCTTCCACTCATAGTGTCAGAAGTATACAGCCCCAGAGTCTCAGGACAGAGTATACAGCCTCAGAATCACAGGACAGGAGTATACAGCCAGCACCACAGGGCAGAGTATACAGCCAGCACCACAAGACAGAAGTATACAACCAGCATCACAGGACAGAGTATACAGCCAGAACCACAAGACAGGGTATACAGCCAGCACCACAGGACAGAGCATACAGCCAGCACCACAGGACAGCCAGCACCACAGGACAGATGTATAAAGCCAGCACCACAGGACAGGAGTATACAGCCAGCACCACAGGGCAGGAGTATACAGCCAGCACCACAGGGCAGGAGTACACAGCCAGCACCACAGGACAGGAGTATACAGCCAGCACCACAGGAAAGAGTATACAGCCACAAATGATATGATGTAACTATTGCAGATCCTTATCACAGCACTTCCATGATCTCAGGTCATATTGTAGCTGTCACCTAGGGTCAGATAACAGAGCAGACACTCATTGCTGATGACAGCTCACAGCTACTTCCACCAAGTGCACAGCTGACCCCCAAAACTTGTCTGAGGGGTCCCAGAAATAACTGTATGCTGATGAATAAGAGGACTCACCCACATCTGTTCTCCACCAGATCTGTGAACTCGCCACTTTCACTCAACTTCATCTGCTGGTCATCTGGATGGGTGTCTCCTTTCTGAATAAACAAAAGCTCCGCTCGAGCTGTGCATTCCACGGAGCTGCTGATGTCATATCCGGTTTATCACTGCCACAGAAAACCCGGACGTGACGGCGCAACTCAGAGAGAAAGCACCGCCCATGTCCTAGGGCGGTGCCAATCAAAAACAAGGCACCCATAATAACACTACAGGAGGGAGTATTCTGGCGCACTGCATTGTGCCACAAGGCAGGTCAAACTCAGCAAATTAAGCGTCTTGTCTGCAATCACATGCATAGACGTCATGCTTCCTATAGTGCACTGTGTCCGGCACAAAAACACAGTGCAATTAAAGCACCTTCTTTATTTATTAATTTTTTTTTAAAGGGCCTTTTTTGTGACTGCCTGGGGGGGGGGGGGCACCCCTGTGCCTCTATGGATGGGCTGCCACTGACCAGAACACAAGGGGGAAATCTTCCAAGGGGGACACCAGTTCAGGTGACCCTAGTGATTACCATAAATTTCCAGGAATTTCAACAGATTTCCTCTTGCTTCCTGTCGAGAACATGAGCAAAATCTTCCCAGATGATGGAAAAAAAATCTGAAAGGGCTTATGAACCTTTCAGTTCTCTACCCAAAATGAAAAAGAAATGAATTTTTATTTGTTTGTAAGTTCAATATCTTGGAGTATAGTACATGGCACAGTATTCATACACCATTGGGCATCCCAATGTTATTAAGAAGGGTGGGCAACAATTAGGTAAACGTAACTGTGCTAACGTGTCAGAAGACCCAACTTCAACTGCCCCAAGAACCTTGCTTTCAAAATTTGCATCTGCAGAAGATTGTACGTCCACCTGGTAAAACCTTGAAAAAGTATTAACAGAAGACCAGGTGGTGGCCTTAACCAACTGGGCTACAGAGGCTTGGTGCACATTAATATCACAGGAGGGAATTTTCTTTGAGAATGTAAGCTCTTGCAATCAGATTTCTTATCCATCGTGGGATGGTGGAGTTTGAAGTATTGTGTCCCTTGCAAGGTCATGAGGACAGGACAAACAATCCAGCTGTCTGATTGTAGCAGTAGTCTTGAGGTATACTCTAATGCAGGGCTCAAAATTTAAAGTCCTAAGCTACTAGCCAGGCCTTAAAGCGGCAGTAAACCCACTGAAATGAGGGAACCCACTGAAATGAGGGAAAAGGCATAATGAGCTAGTATGCACCGCATACTAGCTCATTATGAAATACTTACCTTAGAACGAGGGCCTGACATTTCGCCTGATACACACCGAGGGAGCTGACATGTTCCCTCGGCGTGTCTTCCGGATATCGCGGCTCCGGCACTGTGAGTGGCCGGAGCAGCGATATCATCACACTCGTGCATGTGCGTGGGAGACTTCTTTCCTGCAGGGTCTGGCGTCTGCTAGGCTTCCAGCTGAGAAACCCCTGTGTGCATGCGCCACTACAGTCAGCGGCTCATTGCCAGGGGAATATCACCTAAACCATACAGGCTTAGGAGATTTTTTTTTTACCTACAGGTAAGCCTTATTATAGGCTTACCTGTAGGTAAAAGTAAAAAAATAGACTATAGACCCGCTTTAAGGGTTACTCACCACCAGTTGCCCCATCCAACCCCTACCCTGCCCTGCCCCTAATTCCACCTTTAAACACGCCCTCATAAATTATCTCATGAAATTACACTTAAATGTTTTATGCAGAATTACAAGCCTCACCTGTGCCCACCAATGCAGCCTCACCTGTGCCCAACAATGCAGCTTCATTGCTCATCAATGCAGCCTCACCTGTGCCTAACAATGCAGCCTCACCTGTGCCCAACAATGCAACCTCACTTGTGCCAAACAATGCAGCCTCACACGTGCCCAACAATGCAGCTTCACCTGTGCATCAATGTAGCTTCACCTGTGCCCATCAAAGCAGCCTCATCTGTGCCCAACAATGCAGCCTCACTGCTCATCAATGCAGCTTCACCTGTGCCCATCAATACAGCCTCACCTGTGCCCAACAATGCAGCCTCATCTGTGTTCATCAATACAGCCTTACCAGTGGCCATCAATTCAGCCTCACCAGTGGCCAATAATGAAGCCTCACCTGTGTCCATCAATGCAACCTCACCTGTTCACAACAATGCAGCCTCACTGCTCATCAATGCAGCTTCACCTCTGCCCATCAATGCAGCCTCATCTGTGCCCAACAATGCAGCCTCACCTGTGCATCAATGCAGCTTCACCTGTACCCATCAATGTAGCCTCACCTGTGCCCAACAATGCAGCCTCACTGCTCATCAATGCAGCTTCACCTGTGCCCATCAATACAGCCTCACCTGTGCCCAACAATGCAGCCTCATCTGTGTTCATCAATACAGCCTTACCAGTGGCCATCAATTCAGCCTCACCAGTGGCCAATAATGAAGCCTCACCTGTGTCCATCAATGCAACCTCACCTGTTCACAACAATGCAGCCTCACTGCTCATCAATGCAGCTTCACCTCTGCCCATCAATGCAGCCTCATCTGTGCCCAACAATGCAGCCTCACCTGTGCATCAATGCAGCTTCACCTGTACCCATCAATGTAGCCTCACCTGTGCCCAACAATGCAGCCTCACTGCTCATCAATGCAGCTTCACCTGTGCCCATCAATACAGTCTCACCTGTGCCCAACAATGCAGCCTCACCTGTGTTCATTAATGCAGCCTCACCAGTGGCCATCAATGCAACATCACCAGTGGCAAATAAACAGCCTCACCTGTGTCCATCAATGCAGCCTCACATGTGTCCATCAATGCAGCCTCACCTGCATCCCTCAATGCAACCTCACCTGTGCCAAACAAAGCAGCCTCACCTGTGTCCATCAATGTAGCCTCACCTGTGTCCATAATTGCAACCTCATCTGTGTCCAGAAATGAAGCCTCATATGTGTCCATCAATGCAGTCTCACCTGTGCCCAAAAATGCAGCCTCACCTGTGCCCAAAAATGCAGCCTCACATGTGCCCAAAA
Source organism: Lithobates pipiens (assembly GCF_037356315.1). Taxonomy (NCBI): domain Eukaryota; kingdom Metazoa; phylum Chordata; class Amphibia; order Anura; family Ranidae; genus Lithobates; species Lithobates pipiens. Next base: position 134,614,160 of record NW_027507686.1, on the reverse strand, counting down.
ATGCAGCCTCACATGTGCCCAAAAATGCAGCCTGACCAATGCCCATCAATGCAGTCTCAACTATGCCCAACAATTCAGCCTCACCTGTGTACATCAATGCAGCCTCACCTGTACCCATCAATGCGGCCTCCCCTATGCCCAACAATTCAGGCTCACCTTTGCCCAACAATACCTCCTCATCTGTGTCCATCAATGCCGCTTCACCTGTGCAGGGGAAGAGAGAGGAGAAGAAGAGGATTTCCGGCCAGATCATCATGTAGCAGGTAACATCACTGTAACAGCTTTCATTTAAATTGCTGAGTATTTCCCACGTTCACCATCACATACACCCCCTCCTCCTGGCATGGGTACTTTGATGTATTTTACACGTCCCGACATTGGATCAGTGTACTGTCTATCAAAGTACCTGGGCCAGGAGGAGGGGCTGTATGTGACGGTGAGCGCAGGGAACACTCTGCAATGCAAATGAAAGCTGTTACGCCGATGTTCCCCATTCTGTGATGGTCTGGATGGCTCTCTTTCGCCAACTGGACGATCGATGGGAGAAGGGTTCCTATTCATCCCCGCCTCCCAGTGGTGCTCTTCCCCCCCTCTGAGGCTGCCCCTCACTCGCCAGCAATCATTTTCCACTCACAAAATGCGAGTAGGTGAGTGGAAATTTTGAGGGCTGCTCTAATGCCTCTGACAATGTCCAAGCAATGCAGGGAGATTTCCTAATGAGGCCAATACCTGACCTTTGAGAGTGCTTAAGGGCAAGTTCTGGTCAAGACCTGTTTGCTAGAATGTGAGGCACAGAGTAATCTCTGGGATTTAAGTGCCTGTGTTTACACCAGGCAAAAAAAGTTTTCCAGGTACAATGATAGATCTATATATAAAGTGCAGCGCTAAGTATACACACTCAATGTGCACACATTATGAAGCTGAAATAAGTGGGAAAAAAAAAGTATTAAAATTAACAAAATTAATATTTCAAAAACATCCTTTCAAGTGTGAATATATAAGAAAGGCAGCAGTTGCCACCACAACCTGAAGTGCAAACCGCAAGCAAAAGTGTTGGTGCTCTCAAATAAAATTGTGAATCACTATTTGACATCAATCAGAAAGGCAGCAATAATATCCATCCACCATCTGCAAGGAAAGGATCACCCACAAAGTGTTCAAATCTATATGACCACCTAATAAAGTATGGCCATAAAGTGCTCAGCCACTTATTCTCCATAGGTCTTGTCATAAGCCATATTAAAAAGGATCCTAAAATGCCCCATGGCAATGTCAGGTAAAGAGGAAATAGTGTAGTAAAGCAGGCCATACATTAAAATGATTAAAAATGTATACACACGTAGCCCTGTGAGCATCCAATCAACTGCTAGTTCTGTGTGAATCGATGTGCATGGTGAACCAGGGACTCGGATACCCCACTATTCTTAAGATCTGTGTTTCAACAGCCATGCCATTAAAGTCAGAGATCAAGAAACACTTAGATGCAAGCTAGAGGATACCTGGTTAAGGACCATTAAGAGAGGTTATTTTTTGTTGAATCTGGAGGCTAGGATGTCCACATCTCAAATCCAAATTTTTTTACACATCAGATTGAAGTCATCTGGATGAAGGGCCCATTCCCCCTTATACAGGTGGTGAAAGTTGAGGTAATCTGCTTTCCAGTTGTCCACTCCTGGAACGTGGACTGCAACGATCGCTGGACAGTGAGATTCTGTTCATAAGATTATTTAGTTTACTTCCTTCAAAATATTCGGAGTCCTGGTAAACCCTTATTGGTTGATGTAGGCCACAGCTATGGCATTGTCTGACTGCATCCTGATGGGGTGTCCCTTCAAAATGGGAGTCCGGTGCTGCAGTTTCAAGTGGACTGCTTTGAGCTCTAAGATATTGATGGAAAGCTTGGTGCCCAAGTTACTTGGAATGTTAGGGATTGGAACACTCCTCCCCAGACTGAGAGACCTGTGTCTGTTGTAGTAACTTTCCAGTGACAGTAAGGTCTTTTTTACTGTTGGGGCTCGGGTGGTGATCCACTAAGATAGGGAATATCTTGCTTGGCTGGACAGGAACAGGGGAAATTGAGAGAAGAAGCCTGCTTTTTCTAGGTCAACAAAATGAGTTGGAGAGTTCTTGAATGAAATAGGAAGAATTGTACTGCATAACAGGAAGCTATCCTTTAGGCCTAGAACCTTCATGGAGAATACCATTGTGGAATGTGTTCTGAATCTCAGTTCTGGAGCATGGCCTCTTAGAGAAATTATTTTCTATCCTCGTAAAAAGTATTTTGGTGTATCACGTGTATCCAAGTGAGTATGTGAGAGGTGCCATTTACAGGCAGCTTCAGCTGTTCAAACCTTCAGGCATAATATTCTGCACATATGAATGGAGATTATGGCCATTCTGGAAATTTTTCTCATGACACATTCTAAGGAATCTAGACAAGCAGAGAAGAAATGCAATTGCTGTAATTGCTCTAGAACAGCACAATCCAGACATAGTGTGTCATGTTGGTTGGTTGCTCTAGTCCAGTTAGCTGCAGTTTGACATACTGTAATGGCAAAGACAGCCTTTAGAAGTGTCTCAAATTTTCTGTCTGCAGTATCTATAAAATAAGGAACACCGTCAATAGGTCCAGTGAGATGTTTGTGTAGGACAGAGATGGCAGGATCAAACACAAGAATAGCCCACTTCTTTGTAAATTATTTTTCCACTGGATAGAGTTCAGTAAGATTTTGGGGGCAATGAAAAAAACTTACTGGGGTGATCCAGTTGTCACAGATTGCACATTCTATCTGTTCATTAATGGGGAATGATTTGTAGATTTTGCAGGTCTCTTTGTACCCAAATGGGTATGATGAGACAGAGGAGGGTCAGCCTGCACAAAAGATTTTTTTGGAGAGAGAATATGAGCTTTTCAACACTAGAAAGCATGTTGCATGAAGCTTCCTCTTCAATATGATGGGGAAGAACAGTCTTCTGCAGCTTCTTCAAATACAGCTTCAATTTCATCTTCATTCTCTTCTTTGTCCGTGTTCCCTAGGACTGGCATATGGGGATTTGATACAGGTAGGGCAATGGGAGTAGGAGAAGAGGCATGCCGTTTTTGGGTGTTGGACAAAGAAAAAAAAAACATGCATTTATTATGTTTTCCTGCAGGAGCCTGGGAAGCATTGCACCCAAGATCAGTGGAACAATGTCAGACTTCTGCAACTTTCACCCTGTACCACCACGCAGGCTATCAATTTGAAAGCTGCAAGTCTTGTGAATAAAATACAAGGTTGCTTTATTCAGGACTACAAGCCATCTGCTGCATTTGCTGAAGGTACTTATAGCTCACTCATTCACAGGAAATGGCGAATGAATGCATGATGTGGCCATGTGGGCTGGGATGTGACAGTGGGTGTGGGGAGAAAAGCCCATGCCTGCTGTCACAGGGAGAGGGGGATCAGGAGGAGAGGTGGTAGGATCTGGAGCATGTTACGTGTTCCACCCTAAATATAGGAGGAGCATGTAACATGTTCCAAAATGTGAACTTATCCTTTAAGGTCATAATCTGTTTAGCCGTTTCCCTTTGGTAGAATGATGCTGGCTCTGGCCTTTCGTCGATCAGGGTGGATATCATATCACGACCTCCCGGATCATGCCCCGCGTTAGACGCAATCTATCACTGGCTGTGTCCATGGGACATAGCCAATGACTGATCAGTGTACTGGCTCGTTCGAATCGTGAAAAATCACAACAGGCCACATGACAGTTGTATACATTTTTCTTGCATGCCATCCAATGTCTACAACTGTGTTGCTAGCTGTAATTGGTCAATTTGGTCACATGGCACATACAGGGCCAATCACAGCCCATCTGTACAATGTGATTAGCTTAGATCAATCACAGCTAATCACAACAAAACAAAATGGATGAATCAGTTTCATTCAGTAAAATGCTTGCGTATAACAATGTATTGCACTGCTACAAGCAAACATAATGTGTAAAAGAAAATAAAAATATGTGATAACTTCCCCAGAGCATTACAATATTACTATGGTAACATTATATTGTTCTGGTCACAGTTTGTTAAAAAAAATGTAAATTAAAAAAAACATAACATGACATCAATAAGGAATTTTCCCCCACACCACTTCCACTCACTGGATATTTTCTCTTTTCGGACCATTCTCTGTAAACCCTAGAGATGGTTGTGCATGAAAATCCAAGCAGATCAGCAGTTTTTGAAATACTCAGATCAGCCCGTCTGGCACTAACAACCATGCCACGCTTAAAGTCACTTAAATCCTCTTTCTTTCCCATTTTGATGCTTGGTTTGAATTTTAGCAAGTTGTCTTCACCACATCTAGATGCCTAAATGCATTGAGTTGCTGCCATGTGATTAGCCGATTAGAAATTACCAAGTTACCAAGTTACCATTACCAAGCAATTGAACAGTTGCACCTAATAAAGTGAATGTATACCATAGTTGTGGATGCTATAACTTTCTCACAGACTAAATAATATACACTGATTTGGTTTAATTTCACCAAAGAAATGTAGCAGAATAGATTCTGGTCTAAATTTGTGAAGAACAATTATTTATTTGCAAACATTTATAACAGAAAGGAAGAAAATGTGTTCTTTATCAAAATTTTCAGTCTTTTTTTTGTTTAGCAAAAAGTAAAAAACCCAGTGGTGATTAAATACCACCGAAAACTAGTTGTGTGAACAAAATTACAAAAATTTAGTTTGGATACAGTGTTGCATGACCTTGCAATTGTCATACAATGTGCAACAGCACTGTAAGCTAAAAATTGGCCTGGGCAGGATGAGGGTAAAAGTGAAGTGGTTTGGAAATGTCACATAGATGCAGAGAATTCTGCTTTAGTCAAATGGGAAGCTTTTTGCATGGCTGAAATAGAGCAACAATCACGATACAGAGACCAGTTTTAGATCTGACTCTTGCTCCAGTGCAATGGAAGCAATGTCACCCTGAATTTCAGCAGAGGGAATGTTCTGCGTTGATTTTGCATTGGTTCCCCTTTGCCTGGTCTCTGCCATAGTAACAAGTGAAGATATTCCCCTGTGGGGTACTCACAGAATAGGGTGCAGAGCATAGGTTAAGGGTGCCTGGAAGGAGCATGTGGTAACCAAGGTGTAGATCGGCTTGTAACGAATACTTGTGGTGAAAGGGTGAGAGAAAGAACCTAAGTACCCTGTGAGGACTCTAGGTGGAAGTGGCAAAAAAAATCATGACTGGTGGTGTGATATAACACCTGGTCATCCTGAGACTGAGGCTGGCCATACATGGTCAAATTTTGAAAGAATTTTCTCTTGAAAATCTGAAATTTTGTGCATTTTGTGATCCGATGGTGCCACCGTTGATTTAGACATTCAACTTACTAAGCAAGGTTGTAAACTAATATGATTAAATCATTATGAGCTAAAGCAAAAACAGAGCCAGGTTTTTGTAGTCTGGGTATTTTAGTCGTTTTTGACTCGGTAAACAAGCAAATCAAGTTTTCCAATTTATCAATTTCACCTCATGTTGCTACAGTAAAGAATTTTCGTGGCTGGGAATCTTCTTTCCTTTCCATGAATTTTCTTCTTTTGCACTCATGCACATTTCTTTTTCGATTAAATTTCTCGCATGATTCTCCCATCATTGGTTAGAAAATCGTTAGTATTTCAAAAAAGTTCCAACATGCCTGATTACTTAAATTCAATTGCTGCACGAAAATTGGCTGTTGTTGCAGCCCACTAATGGTGTGAAATTCAAAACGAAAATTCTTAGATAAGATTTTCAAAAGAAAATCCTTTCAAAACTCGACCAATGTATGGTCGGCCTTAGCTCTGTCTTGTTTTCTTGTTTGGTTTAGTGCCAAGTTTGAAAAGTTTTCACTGCAAGGTGAATACATTCCAAACATAGCACCGTTTCTACAGTACCTGTCAAAAATACAGAGATACCCTATCTTACCTGTCCACAATGCTGGATTGTATATAAAATCCAGGCTTTGCCCGTCACAGTGATGGGCCATGGCCCTGGACTTGTATAGCACTCTGCAGCTGACTCAGCAAGTCACATTAAGTGTTGGTTCACACTGAGGCAGCACGACTTGCAGCGCGACTGCCTCAGGCGATCCGGACACGACTGATGCAGCGACTTGCAAAACGACCTCTCTATAGAAGTCAATGTAAGTCGCCTTAAGTCACCCCTAAAGTCATACAGGAACCTTTTTCTAAGTCTTAGAGACTTGTGTCGCTCCGATTAGAATGGTTCCATTGTACATAACGGGACGCGACTTGTCAGGCGGCTGACAAGTCGTCCCAGTGTGAACTGACACAAAGTGACAAGGTGACTGCCTGTGTAGGATCTGTTGCTCAAAGCAACATTATAGGCCATCTCCACAGTGAGGGGTCTGGGTACTGTATGGCTCCCAAGGTGTTACCGAGGTTGCACCAGTCTGAATACACTGCTTCTGTGTTGACATTGGAAGACAGAAAGTCGTTGATTTGAACATAAAATAATAATAAAACAAAGTTAATCTAAGGGTGATCTAAGGGTGATTTTCTCTTGAAAGGATAAAAGGTCCATCACCTTCAGACACTAGCACAAAACTGAGGATTCACGGAGTAGTGTAGGGTTATAGGTGAGGCACCCAGGGGGTGTGTCCTCTAAAGGTTTGTCAGTATCCCTTCACCTGAAGGTACATGCCTATAACCCATGGTGTATGAATATTCTGCCAGTGTGCTGTACTGTACGATTAAGATAAAGTTTTGCCTTAAGTTTTACTTTAATAATCTGATACTGCTTTTAGATTTTGTACCATGTATCTACCTAATACATGTTGTAACAATCATATTGACCTGTATATATTTAGAAGTAAAATACAAAGAAAAGTTTCTATCCCTATTTTCATATTTACAGTATGTATAGTAGGCTCGCTGCATTAAGTCAGATACTTTGACGTGCACAACTTTATTGATAAAAAATATAAATATTCACCATACTGGGTGGTCCAGGATGGCGGAGTTCAGAAGTAGATGCTTCCCTATGTGGTGACTCTATGCAACTATTCTACTATAAAAGGAACCAAAGGGATGTTTATTTCCAACCTACTACAATCCCAGCCTTATTCTGTGTTTGCCACACTGTGCAATACTTATGAATTACTAACTGGGGTATAGTTTGATAAATCCTTGACTGTTGGATTATCTTATTATTTGGTGATACATCTTCTGCTTCATCCTGGACATCCGTCTTTTCTACATAATTTCCAACCAACGAATCCCTATTATGATTAACACGCTAATATATGCCTAAGCTCCTGAAGAAGCATTTTTACACGTAACATGTAGAGCTGACCCACAGCAGGCTCTAACCATTCTACACCAAGCCTGCTGGACCCCTATCAATTATGTTATCCAGAACGTTTTTTGATGAATATACAGATTAGAAATGTTGGCGTAATTGGTGGTGTTATATGTCATCTAGGCATTAATTATATTGTGAATGGAAAACGTTTTAGCATTGTTTACCTTTTTTGAATTAAATATACTGTGTTACGTTTTTATACTTTGTTTATCGTGGTGTCCTCTAAAGTTCATCTTCAATATTTCTATCTACTATCTCTATTTAATTAGGAAGTGGCACTTTCCTACTGTGCTTGTATCCACAGTGCCACACTGTGGTGATACAAATACAAAAAAAATATAAATATTTATTAAAAACACACATTCCTTAAAGTGGTTGTATGCCCTAAAAAAACAAACCTGTAAGGCAAAGGCATAATGAGCTAGTATCACAGCATTCTAGCTCATTATGAAATACTCACCTTAGAACAAAGTGCCCACAACGCATCCCAGTCACCGCCGAGGGAGCTGACATATTCCCTCTGCGTTTCTTTCAGGGTTCACTGTGAGTGGATGTCACTCCCACGCATGTGATTAGGAGTCCTCCTTCCGGCAGCACCCGCCAGATCTTCAGAGCACATGCGCTGTAGACATCAGCGGCTGCATGCAAGGTGAATATCTCCTAAACCGTACAGGGTATACGACCGATTTAAAATGTAAGGCTGCATACCTTGTTTGTGTTTTTGATAAAGTTAATTACATGCATGTGTCATGAATGAACATGACTGTTTTATATATTAACAGGAATTGTGTAGCAAAGTCAGGCAGAACATTAAAGTTATGTAGTTGGAAAGCTACATGTTAGCAGCTATGAAAAATATGTTTATTCTTCTGCCAGTGTGGGAAAAGGGGAAGACGCAAGGAGCGCTAAGACTGTAAGCCTATTAGTGTTCCCTGCAGCATCAGGGGAACTCCTTATAGAACTATTCTGTTCTCGTAGCAGTATACAGTAAACTACTATAATGGGTACACTATCCTAAATAATATACTATATTTATGTATACAGTTTGTTAATACTGCCCTAACAGATGCTGAGGCCAGGGCAGTTTTTTATGAGTTACAGCTCTCGGGAAAAAAAAATAAAGTTGTCAGCTATGCTATTACCAGAGAGTTATGGTATCTTATCATAGCAATTCAGTGTTAAAAAAAGATATACAGTTTATCAATAATGATGTTCTAACAGAGTGACATTTTATTAGGTTTAATTGCAAATGAAAGTTAATGTTTGTAAATTTAAAAGCCAGAACATCCATTGCCCTCCTGTCAGAGAAGTTAGCTGGTTGGTCGCGGTGCTGGCCGTGCTGGTGTCTGCGTCGATGTGCGACGGTGCGTGCTGGCACGCGTGTTCCTGTGCGCACTCCTGTTAGCGCCAGTGCGCGCCGATGCGCGCTGTTGTGTGCACTCCTGGTGGCACTGGTGTGCGTGCTAGCGCTCGAGTGCATGTGCGCTTATGCGCGTGCCTGTGCGCGTTGACGCGCGCACGTGCGCAGTGTTTGGCGCCAATCAGCCTATTTAGGTCTGCCGCATACTCCACTCAAGTGCTGCCTGATCATCAGCTCCCCCGGTCCCTGCTCCGTTGCCTGTATCTGCATTCCTGTATCTCCGATCTCCTGATGACCCGGCTTGCTCTTGGACACCCCTGATCTCCGCCTGCACCTGACCTCGGCCTGTTCTGACCTCGCTCCTGCCTGTTCCTATTGTACCGTTGCTGCCCGCCTGTTGCCGAATCCTGCCTGTACCCGGACCCGCCTGCTCAGCCCCTGCTCCGCACCCCAATTGCCTGTGTTCCAGCCTACTCACCTGCTGCTTCGGGGTTTCTCCTGCTTCCAGCTCCTTGGCCCCATCATAGGCTCTCATACCACTCCGCACTTCCAGCCACCTGTCTACTCTACCAGGGGTTGTAAGTCGGACACCTACGGGAGACCACCCTCTGCCCAAGCGGACTCACTGGTCTGGTAAGTGGAAGTCTGATAGTATCAGGCAGCCATGACCGAGTCCGGGCAGGGGGCCTCCCCCATGGACGAACTATGCAGACATCTGGCTGGTCTGACTCAAGCTGTAAAGAACCTCCAGGAAGGTTACTCAAGATTGGAGGAGCAAGTTCAAGCCTTATCCTCTTCATCTAATCCCATGGGAACATCTAAAGCCGGTGTTTCACTCGCACCCTCCGTAGTGATGCTTCCTCCAGAGCCACGAGTACCTACGCCCGAGAGATTTACTGGAGATTTCAACAAGTATCTTGCATTCCGCAATTCCTGCAAGCTTTATTTTGCACTGCGACCTCGCACATTCTCTCTTGAAGCAACTAAGGTGGGCTTTGTGATATCCCTGTTGTCCGGCGAGCCACAGACCTGGGCCCACCACCTACTGGAGCAGAAGTCTGGGTCCCTGGATAGTCTTGATAACTACTTCTTGGCGATGTCCCAGCTATATGAGGACCCCCAATTGACTGCAACTGCAGAAGCCGCACTGCACTCTCTCCAACAAGGTCGCAGAGCGGCCGAGGAGTTCTGACACGGATTGGAACGCCGCCGCCCTGCGCCACCAATTCTGGATGGGACTATCTGACCCACTCAAGGATGAGTTGGCATGAGTGGGGATACCACAAACCTTGGATGAGCTTATCAATCTCTCCATCCAGATTGATCGTCGCTTAAGGGAGCGTCGGTTGGAGAGATCTTCCAGCCATTTCCACCCCACTTGGATGCTCCCCAAGGTTCCAAGTTCTGCCGGTCAGTTTCCACACACCTCTACTGCTCCAGCTCAAGAAGCTCCTGAACCAATGCAGCTTGGTTTGCTCTGGCCCTCGCTGACCCCTGAAGAAAAACAGCGCAGATGTACCCACAACCTGTGCCTCTACTGTGGAGAACCTGGGCACTATTTAAGGGCCTGCCCCAACAAGACACGTAAGTGTGTAACCACTTCTTCCATGTGTGCATCTGTTCTGCATAAACCCAGTTCTCACCTTGCTCTTCTCATCACATTACAGCTTCCAGGAGGGAATATTCCAGTGTCAGCTATCATTGACTCCGGAGCATGCAGCTGTTTTATCGATCAGACCTTCGCTGCCAACCATCATATCCCGATTCAATCCAATGCCCAGGGGCTTTCTGTACACCTTGTGGATGGCTCCGCCCTTAGTTCCGGTCCAGTCACACAAGAGACCGTCCCTTTGTTGGCTACTATGAGCACCTGTAACCAGGAGCACCTACGTCTGGATGCCATCTCTTCCCCTCTTTTCCCCATCATCCTGGGAATGCCTTGGCTGCAGGCCCACAATCCCAGCATAAACTGGGCCACAGGAGAAGTCAAATTGTTTTCGGAGTATTGCCAGCAACACTGCTTAGGCCGACTGTCTGATGAACCCTCTCAACTTCTTTGCTTGGATGTTGATCCAGAACTATGTCAGTCCATCCCCGAACCTTATAGAGACTTTCTAGACGTTTTCAGCAAGAAAGGAGCAGAAACACTTCCCCCTCACAGGCCTTATGACTGCCCTATAGAACTGTTACCAGGCACCAAAGTTCCTTTTGGAAGAATTTTCCCACTAACGGAGCAGGAGCTAGATACTCTGAAAGACTGTATCGATGAAAACCTGAAAAAGGGTTTATCCGTCCTTCCGTCTCCCCAGCCGGTGCTGGCATTTTCTTTGTCGAAAAGAAAGACCATTCTTTGTGTCCATGCATCGACTATCGGGAGTTGAACAAGATAACTATTAAAAACCGTTATCCCTTACCCCTAGTACCTGAACTATTTCAAAGGCTTGGAACCGCAGTCATCTTCACAAAATTAGATCTTCGAGGAGCTTACAATTTAATCCATATCCGAGAAGGAGATGAGTGGAAGACAGCTTTCCGTACTCTATTTGGGCACTTCGAGTACCTTGTCATGCCCTTCGGGTTGTGTAACGCCCCTGCAACTTTTCAACATTTTGTCGACATTTTTTGTGACTACCTGGTCTTATATGTAATCGTGTACCTGGACGATATCCTAATCTTCTCCTCGTCATTAGATGATCACCGTAGACACGTCCGGAATGTTCTAACCCGACTCAGGCAACATGGGCTTTATGCAAAACTCAAAAAATGTGAGTTTGAACTCCAGTCTATCCAATCCTTGGGCTTGGTCATATCGGTCGAGGGCATCAAAATGGACCCCCAAAAGGTGTCTGCCATCCTGGACTGGCCTGCGCCTGTGGATAAGAAGGGTGTACAGTGCTTCATTGGCTTCTCTAACTTTTACCGGAAGTTCATCAGAGGCTTTTCTGCAATTATTGCCCCCATTACCGAACTGACCAGGCAGGGTACCCGATTCTCTTGGACCCCCAAGGCCCAGGCGGCCTTTGAAAAACTTAAGGAGTTGTTTACTTCAGCTACTATTCTGAAACATCCAGATCCAGCTCTGCCCTTCGTCCTTGAGGTTGATGCTTCAGAAATCGCTGTTGGGGCAATGCTCTCTCAGCGGCAGGGTGCCAATGCCCTCCTCTACCCGGGAGCGTTCTTTTCCCGTAAACTCTCGATGTCCGAGAGGAACTATGGTGTAGGAGATCGAGAACTTCTGGCCATTAAGGCGGCTCTGGAGGAGTGGCGTTACCTATTGGAGGGTGCTGCACATCCCATCTTGGTCTACACCGACCATAAGAATTTGGAATATTTGAGAACAGCCAAAAGACTAAGACCACGGCAAGCCAGATGGGCCCTTTTTTTTTCCAGATTCCAAATTCATATCACCTACAGACCTGGTTCTAAGAATGTTAAGCCGGATGCGCTGTCTCGCATGTTTTCTGATCCTGAAAAAACTCTGCCTCCCGATACAATCCTCCCTTCTGGGAACTTCCTGCTCCTCCAAGGGGACCTTATCTCCCGGATCAGACAGGCTTCTGTGGGAATGCCCCCGGTCCCTGAAGCCAGCTTAAGAGAAGGTTTATTCTGGCATAAAGGCAAGATTGTGGTTCCTGAGGCTTTAAAGGTGAATGTATTGGAGCTCTGCCACGACCATAAAATGGCCGGACACTTTGGTACCCTGAAGACTGCTGAACTGGTCCAGCGCACCTTCTGGTGGCCCCAACTACTCAATGATTGCAAGAATTATGTGGACTCATGTAACACTTGTGCCCGAAGTAAGAACAACCGGACATGAGCTTGGGGTCTATTGAAACCCTTACCTGTTCCTGAGAGACCATGGAAAATGATCTCAATGGATTTCATTGTGGAACTTCCCCCATCCGAGGGGTTCTCTACCATCTTCGTTGTGGTGAACAGGTTGTCCAAGATGGCTCATTTCCTCCCAATGAGGGGCACCCCCTCGGCCATGGAGACGGCCAAGATAATCGTGTCCGATCGAGGTGTCCAATTCACCTCAAGGTTTGGAAGGCGCTCTGTGGATCCCTTGAAATCGAGTTGGCATTTTCATCGGCCTATCACCCCCAGACAAATGGACAAACTGAAAGAACGAATCAGTCCTTGGAGCAATACAGCCGCTGTTTTTCCTCCTTCTCTCAGGACGACTGGGTCTCCTTATTACCCGTGGCGGAGTTCTCGTATAACAACTCTTTGCATTCCGCCATCAATCAAACACCATTCGTTGCCAATTACTGCTTCCACCCAGCTTTCCTACCTAGTTCGATACCAGAGTGTACTGTTCCTGCAGTTTCCGAAACTATGGATTTTTTCTCCACCAACAACAAACTCCTAAGGGAGACTATGGCCAAGTCTCAGGAGTACTATACAAAGATGTATGATAAGTAGAGACGTGGAGAACTTATCCTGGTGCCCGGCAACTAAGTGTGGTTGTCCACAGTTAACCTGAAAATGGCCTGTCCCTCTAGGAAATTAGGCCCTAAATTCATGGGTCCCTTCACAGTGAAGAGAAAAATAAATGATGTCACCTATGAACTTGATCTACCTGACTCTCTTAAAGTGCACCCGGTCTTTCACGTGACCTCACTGAAACCAGTTACCCCAAACCCCTTTGCTGGCCGCACTACCGGCCCACGTGAACCTGTCATAATTGACAAGGAAGAGGAGTTCGAAGTCAAAGTAATTCTCGATTGCAGAAAGAAGGGTAACCTAATTCAATACCTCATTAAATGGAAAGGGTATGAATGAATTAATGAATGAAATACTTGTATAGCGCACAATGCGAACTGAATCGCCTGAATGGCCCTGAGGACAACTCCTGGGAGCCCGAGAGCAACTTGCATGCTCAGGAACTTTTACGGGCTTTCAAGAACCGCCATGCTTCCAGATTGGCCCAATTGGGCAACCGGAGTCTGCTCTTAAGGAGGAGGCACTGTCAGAGAAGTTACCTGGTTGGTCGCGGTGCTGGCCATGCTGGTGTGCGTCGATGTGCGACGGTGCGTGCTGGCGTGCGTGTTCCTGTGCGCGCTGTGGTGCGCGCCTCTGCACGCTCCTGTTAGCGCCGGTGCGCGCCGTTGTGTGCACTCCTGGTGGCACTGGTGTGCGTGCTGGCGTTCGGGTGCACGTGCGCTTATGCGCGCGCCTGTGCACGTTGACGCGCGCACGTGCACAGTGTTTGGCGCCAATCGGCCTATTTAGGTCTGCCGCATACTCCACTCAAGTGCTGCCTGATCATCAGCTCCCCCGGTCCCTACTCCGTTGCCTGTATCTGCATTCCTGTATCTCCGATCTCCTGACGACCCGGCTTGCTCTTGGACACCCCTGATCTCCGCCTGCACCTGACCTCGGCCTGTTCTGACCTCGCTCCTGCCTGTTTCTATTGTACCGTTGCTGCCCGCCTGCTGCCGAATCCTGCCTGTACCCAGACCCGCCTGCTCAGCCCCTGCTCCGCACCCCAATTGCCTGTGTTCCAGCCTACTCACCTGCTGCTTCGGGGTTTCTCCTGCTTCCAGCTCCTGGGCCCCCATCATAGGCTGACACCTCCCCACATTAAGGACAAAATCCACCATAACAGCTTATTTAGAGATACAAATAAGTTATTGTGCTCCAATAGTTTTATAAATATATGCCTATTTTCTATAACCTGTACATTACTTTTTCCCCCAACGTGTCCACCTGCATGCATACTTCTGTAAGGAATATTTAGGTAATGTATTCGCAGCAACATGTCACCTGCACAACTCATTGTGCTTTGTAGCATGTTTATTGACAATTTTCTCTTTTCATTTTTACATAAGTTTCACTGACCATATCTAACTACTATAAACATTGTATAGAAGACACGAGCAGACAGCATGCACCCTTACATAGTCATTGGGAGAATAAAGCTCTTTATTTCATTAGGTCAGTTGATATATATGACATTATAGTCAGTGGAACAAAAATGTTCCCTATTTCCTTGGTGGTCAGTTGATATAATAATAGCCAGATGACAAAAAAATGCAGGTAAAGAAAGCTGCCTCTTCCTCATATCTTCTTTTGCCCAGTGAGGTAGGTACAAGACAAGATCCATGTCAAAGATGTCTAAGCAGACCACCTACACCTGAGGTAAGGTGTAATATGCTTGCTTGGCTTCACATACATTGGTCAGGCCAGGACCCAAAATTACAGTGTCTTTTCTCTGGTTATAGAGTTGCCACCTTTTGGTCTATGAAAAACCAAACAAAATGGGTTTGTTGCAAGGTTGTAAATGAATATGATTAAATCATTATGAGCTAAAACTAAAACAGGGCCAGGTTTTTGGCTCTGTTCTTGGCTTTAGGGAGCAGTTAAGCCTTGCAGATACTTGCTGCATCCTGCAGACAAGAGCCAAAGTCCCATATCAAGATTATATATGTGATTTCCCTGTCATCCATGTTTCATAAGCTGCTGAAAGGGAGATGACAAGAGAAATATAGTGACCCTTTGTTAGAGCCACATGGTTTGGAAGGTGTTATTACATTGGTAATGCACGAATGCTTTTGGAATATTCTAGGCTCCACTTATAAAGTTCACAAATTTCATACACTGTTGGGAATAGCCTCTTTTTAATGAAAACCGCAATAAAAGTTAGGTTTTAAACCCAGTGGCTTTTTTGGTGTCTGTGTGTGGAAACGCACTTTTGGCATTTTGCAAGATAATCTGCCACATAATGGATTGTCAGTTTTTTGCCTAGATGCTCAGGCTTGTTTTTTAATATTTTAGTGCAGTGTTTTGCAACCTTCTTACAGTCAGGGCACTCTTGAAAAATAGTAGTTTTTGTACTCACCGTAAAATCCTTTTCTCTGTAATTCACCGACTGACACAGCTACCCTCTTAGCCATTGGGTTGTTACGCCACCTTTAGGAGAGGACTAGGCATAACATGTTATGAAAAACACAGAACTTTTAGTTCCGCCCAAGGGGCGGTCCCTTAGGTAACAACCCCCCAGCCTGCTATGCAGCTTCAGTACGTCAACAAGCAGTATAGCGTAAAGAAAAATAGGAGGGGTGGGTGCTGTATCAGTCGGTGAATTACAGAGAAAAGGATTTTACGGTGAGTACAAAAAATTCTATTTTCTTTTATATTCACTGACTGACACAGCTCCTCTCTTAGCAATTGGGACGTCCCCAAGCAGTGCCAAAAGGAGGGGTGGGAAAACAGCATAAAAACTTCATCCACCATGTCATGTGGGAACTAGTATAAACTTTACCCACAAAAAGTGACAGTGTGTGGAATAACCACCACAAAAAACAGGGTGCTCCTCAACAGAGACACTACCCTTAACCGCAACCAAACTGCGGTAACAAATGCAACAGTGCATTAACTTAAAGATACTGCGTTTTTACCCCAAAAAAAATGGAAAAAAGGAAAAATTGTATGTGCAATTGCAACTATACAGCCACCTTCAAAACTTTGCATCCAAAACAGGCATCAGCCAATGCACTGACATCTACCTTGTAGAACTTTGTAAAAGTGTGAACAGACGACCAAGGCGCCGCTTTACACACTTGAGCGACAGACGCTTGATGTCGGAAAGGCCCAAGACGTTCCGACTGCTCTTGTGGAGTGGGCCGTGACCGGAAAGGGGGGCACCTGGACCTTCAAGGCGTAGGCCTGTACTACAATCTGTCTGATCCGCCTGGAAATGGTGGCCGACGAGACCACTATGCCTTTTTTTGGACCAGCCACCGAAACAAACAAGGAGTCTGACTTTCGAAAGGGAGCAGTGACAGACAAATACACCCTCAGGCCGCGTACACACGCGCGGACTGTTGGCCCAACTTTGTCCGTCCAACAGTTTGAGCGAACAGTCCGCTCAAACTTAGCATGGACGGACATGGCCACACACGACGAACGAACAGTTTGCTGAAACCGTGCGCGATGACGTGAACGGCACGTACGACGGGACGCAAAATACGACGTCCTATACACTGCATTATAACTTTCGGCTTGAAAATCCTTTCTGAGCATGCGCGGAACTTAGTTTGACGAACAAGCCTACACACGGGCGGACTGTTCGTTGAAACAAGGTTTCAGCGGACAGTTTTTCGGAATTTCCGTAAAACCTTGTCCGTCCAACTGTCCGCTGAAACTGTCCGCTGAAAGCCCACACACGAGCGGACTGTCCGCCCAAACACTGTTCAGCGGACAAGGTTGGGCCAACAGTCCGCGCGTGTGTACGCGGCCTCAGAGCCCAAACCATGTCCAGGGAATGAAGGGCCACCTCTTTAGGATGTGTCGGTTTAGGACACAGAGATGGTAACACAATGTCTTTATTAATGTGAAATGGCGAAACCACCTTCGGCAGAAAGGAAGGTTGCAAACGCAACACCACCTTATCCTTGTGGATAACCGGGGTGACTTGCAGGACAAGGCTGCATGTTCCGAAACCCCCGTGGCCGATGTAATGGCCACTAGAAGGACCACTTTCTGGGAAAGAGTCAACAGGGGAATCTCTCTGATATTCTCAAAAGGCGGTTTTTGAAGCGCCGATAACACCAGATTCAGATCCCACTGGGGTAACGGAGGAACTACATGTTGGACCCCTTGGACAAAGGTGCTCACTAGAGAGTGAGACGCCAGGGGTCGCTGAAAAAAGACAGCCAAAGCTGATATTTGTCCTTTAATGGTGCTCAAAGTAAATTTCTGGTCTACTTCTTGCTGAAGAAACAGCAGGACCCTGGATATAGAAAAGGAGCACGGATGCCATGCTTTCTCCTCACACATGAAGATGTAGCCCCAGGACTTGCATGCAGAAGTGTAGTGATGATCATCTGCGGTTCATCAGCAGTTGTACTGTGGCTCTGAGAGTCTGAAACTTGTCTGAAGGGAGAAACACTCTCACTTCCATGGAGTCCAGCAGTAAGCCTAGGTACTCCAAACGCTGAAAATAAGTAAATAAGATTGCGCTATGGACAGATATAATGCCTATACACTGCAAAAATGAAAGAAAAACAGGTGAAAATAAAAATGAGATAAAAAGTAAACTCGAGAGGTTGAAGCTGCCTGTGCTTAGAATCTACCCCTTAAAATAAAGGAGTAGGTCAGAGATAAAGTATGAATTAAGCTGTGGCGCTAAAACCTTTTCTAACAAATATCCTGGTGTCAAGAAGGTGTGTAGAGATCTAATCAGTGTAATAAATAGATGGCCCTGTTTATTGCCCCGGAAAATAATATAAATAAATACTGTGAATTGATGTGAAATGTGTGGTCTCCTGAGGACCACCTTATAGGTGGTACCTACCAAATATTATATATATACTTCTTATAAATGCGTGTTGTGTAGAAAAGACAATTTTTTCTGTTGGCATGCAACTCAAAAAGTACACATGTGTTATAACCAAAGAATAGTGAAAATATTTCATAAAAATGTAAATAAATAAACCATATATGCTAAGTGAGAGAGATCATATGCAAACCACAAGCCACTATATTAGTGGTCTGTGAACTGTGCTCTATATTATGAGTCCCAAGAGTGACAGTCCAAGAACAGCAAAAACAAAAAGAATTCTTTCAATGCCCAAACAAATTTTTTATTTTTTTTTCTTCAAATCGCATCACACAGTTGCTCGAAAAAACGCATAAAGTCTCTTCAAGTAAAAAGGGTAGACCAAAGTGACTAGTGCAGAAAGGTTAGGAACAATCTTCTCCGGTGCGCCACTCAGTGTCAGAGAAATAATTGCGCTCACCAGACAGAGAACCCTGAAAGGGTTAGCCGAGCAGTCACAGTATAAGCCACTGTGCAGCTTTCCTTGGGCTCTGCTCCTGCTGTGCTGGGGGAATGTTCGCCCTTTTACTTCCGCAAATAGTCCGTTTAGCAAGTGCATGAGGGAGGAAACAGAAGTACAACCATAGTGCAACACTGTTTGTTAACGATTTATTTATCTAAAATCCAAACTACTCACAATATTTCATAAAACAATTCGCCTTTGAAATGGCTGCGCTGGCGTTGCTGCCTGTATAGCAGTATGAGGTGCACGTCCTAGGCCACGTCCTAGGCGTGGCCTAGGACGTGCACCTCATACTGCTATACAGGCAGCAACGCCAGCGCAGCCATTTCAAAGGCGAATTGTTTTATGAAATATTGTGAGTAGTTTGGATTTTAGATAAATAAATCGTTAACAAACAGTGTTGCACTATGGTTGTACTTCTGTTTCCTCCCTCATGCACTTGCTAAACGGACTATTTGCGGAAGTAAAAGGGCGAACATTCCCCCAGCACAGCAGGAGCAGAGCCCAAGGAAAGCTGCACAGTGGCTTATACTGTGACTGCTCGGCTAACCCTTTCAGGGTTCTCTGTCTGGTGAGCGCAATTATTTCTCTGACACTGAGTGGCGCACCGGAGAAGATTGTTCCTAACCTTTCTGCACTAGTCACTTTGGTCTACCCTTTTTACTTGAAGAGACTTTATGCGTTTTTTCGAGCAACTGTGTGATGCGATTTGAAAAAAAAAAAAAAAAAAAAAAATTTGTTTGGGCATTGAAAGAATTCTTTTTGTTTTTGCTGTTCTTGGACTGTCACTCTTGGGACTCATAATATAGAGCACAGTTCACAGACCACTAATATAGTGGCTTGTGGTTTGCATATGATCTCTCTCACTTAGCATATATGGTTTATTTATTTACATTTTTATGAAATATTTTCACTATTCTTTGGTTATAACACATGTGTACTTTTTGAGTTGCATGCCAACAGAAAAAATTGTCTTTTCTACACAACACGCATTTATAAGAAGTATATATATAATATTTGGTAGGTACCACCTATAAGGTGGTCCTCAGGAGACCACACATTTCACATCAATTCACAGTATTTATTTATATTATTTTCCGGGGCAATAAACAGGGCCATCTATTTATTACACTGATTAGATCTCTACACACCTTCTTGACACCAGGATATTTGTTAGAAAAGGTTTTAGCGCCACAGCTTAATTCATACTTTACTCCAAACGCTGAGTCGGTACGCTCACCGACTTTTTTAGGTTCAACAGCCACCCAAATTCCTGCAGGGTCTGCATGGTGATCGCCACATCCTCCTCTAACTTTGAGGAGGAAGATGCTCTCAGGAAGAGATCGTCTAGGTATCCCACGATCGTGATCTCGCTTTGCCGCAGCAATGCCAAAACAGGAGCCAATACCTTGGTAAAGACTCGGGGGGCTTTACCTTTGGGGGAGAGCCACAAACTGGTAGTGGGCTCCCCGGACTGCAAATTGCAGAAACTTCTGATGCCAGAGGCATATGGGTATGTGCAGGTACGCATCTTCGATGTCTAAGGACGCCAGGGAGTCCCCTTGATGGAGTGCAGCGACTACTGAGCGAACTGATTCCAACCTGTACTTTCACAAAGTAATTGAGGGCTTTTAGATCCAAGATTGGATGTACCCCTTCCTTCTTGGGGACTACAAAAAGGTTTGAGTAGAACCCCTGGAAATGTTCCGATTCCGGAACAGGTACTATCACCCCACGACTCAGCAGGTCCCTTACTGCCCCCAAAAGGGCCTCCTGGCGAGCCAAGAGTACGGGTATGCTGGAGGGAAAGAATCTGTTTTGCGGCCAAGAGAGGAACTCTATCTTGTAGCTGGAGGAAATCAGATCGCAGACCAATTGGTTGGACAGCTGAGAGGTCCACCGGGCTGCAAACTCCCGAAGGCAACCCCCCACTCGTGTTGCGGGTGGGGGCAAACCTTCATGCTGTAGAACTTTTGCTCGCAGGCTTGTTAGGCTTGCAGTTCCAGGGATGCTTTGGTCCTTCAGAAGTCATCCTGTCGGGCTGGGGATGCTTGGTCGAAGCCCCGGGTGGACAAAAAAGCTGTTTGTGAGCAGAGAAAGAGGGCCCTTGCCTACGGCGTGGCTCCTTAGCCTTCCTGGCCTGTGGGAGTAGAGTACTCTTACCACCTGTGGCATTTTTAATAATATCATCCAAAGAGGCTCCAAAGAGCCGGTCACCAAGGAAGGGAAGATCCGTCAAGGCTTTTTTGGATGCCTGGTCGGCAGACCAGCTTTTTAACCAGATAAGGCGCCTCAGCACCACTGCTGACACTGAAGCCCTGGATAACAGAGGGAGGGTATCCAGGGCCGCATCACAATCATACTTAAGGCCTTGCAATAGTTGGTCTGCTGGTTCCACGCAGACATAAGAAGCCTGTTGTTCTCCCAATTTGCAGTGCAACAGTTTTGCCCACTCAGTGTCTGCGACACAAGTGCAGATGCCAGTACTGGTCGCATGGTTGACCCCACAACCGTAAACAAGGAACGAGCCACTGCCTCTGCCTTCCTGTCCGCGGGGTCCTTAAATGCCTCTACCGGGATCGTGGTTACTTTGTTTAACTTGGATACTGGGGGGTCCACGACTGGAGGAGCCAACCATTTTTTGAGAAGGCTCTCCTCAAAGGGGTAACGCACGCCATGTATTTGGAGACCGAAAAGGTCAGTTGCGGTCGACCCCATTCCTTGTAAATGAACAAATAAGTCAGATACGGGAACACCTTAGGTGAACGAGATGGCTTATGGGACCCAAAAGGGACCGCTACATCAGCAGAGGGATCTGCTGGCTCTTGAATCTTCAGGGTATCACGCACAGCTGCGATAAGTGCTCCAACAAGCACTTTGTCGTGCACGGACCCGGACAGGGACTCATCCTCACTGTCCGAACGGTCCTGGTCAGCGTCATCTGAAACGACAGAGCAGGGGTCACCAGCCTCAGCAGGGCCAAAAGTCTGCGTCAGAGCTCTCCCCGGGGGGGGCAGGGGCCGCTTTTTAGCACCTTTGCGGCCACGCACCGCTTCCATCTTGGCAACAAACGAATTTAGGACCGCCGACAAAGTGTCCAGAGGCACTGCACAGTCTGCAGGCGAACCGGTTGCAATTGCCTGGATTTCGGGGGAAGAAACACCAGTTTCTGAAGCCATGCTGACCCTACCCTGTCTGCCACCTGCTGGGGACAGTGATGGTCCCACCCTCCTAACTGCTTCTGGCTGAGGGGCTCTTTCCCGCAGGACTCACCACCCTGAATGGTTCTGTGCTGTCCAGCTAGTAGTGCCTGTGTCCCTTGTCAGCTCCCAGGTGCATAGGTGATCACACTGTACTATTCAGAGCTGCTGTCAATGGTGCTGAAACTGATCCACAACATGTTCAGGCTCCAAGGAAATGGCCGCAGAGCGTCCAGTATAAAGGACATAAACACAGGGAAAATGTCCGCCGAGCTATAGGAAAGCATGCTGCTCCTTGAGACTGACCAAAAAACTTGCTCAGGCTTCAATAAAATGGCAGCTGAGCGCCAAGTATAAAGGACAAAAACACAGGGAAAATGGCCACCGAGCTACAGGAGAGCATGCTTCTCCTTGCCCTCACCTAAGATGGCCGCTGAACACTGAATACCATGAGGGACAGTGACAGAGAAATGGCAGTGATCAGCGCTGCATCGATCGTCAGGCACAGCCACCAGACACCCCCCAGGGAGAGAAAAACACATCAGGGCACAGCTAGCCAGCACAGTCCCCCCAGGTGAGAGCCCCCCGGAGAGCCCCTGCACATGACACGCACACCGCTCAGCAGCCTCATGCAGCATCCTCCACAGGGTGGGGGGGAGGGAAGATAGGGACAGGGAGAGAAGAGAGGGAGGTGAGGGACCCCCGAATCGACCTCCCAGGGAATGCCCAGCTGCTCAGCCCCACCGAGGCAAGGAGAGCTGTACTTACCAGTCCTGCAGAGCTGGGAGACATTCCATCACAGACCCACTCTCTGATCAGAACGGGGTGGCTGTTGGCCCAGCACACTGTGAAGCAAACATCAGTAACCCGGTCATATGTGTGCCCCGGAGCATTAATGCTCACTGACCACCTCTGGAGCTGAGGTACATCGTGGCCGACCTGGCGCGTAGCTCTGGTCTGTATACGCTCACTGGCCAGGCAGGCTGGGGAGACTACAAGGATAAGGGTATACAGCCTGTCACTCATCCGGCTGTTGATAGCAGATCACAGTATCTTTAGTCTTGCGCAAAAAGCAGAGCTTCCGCAGAAAAAAACATGGATCGAAGGGTTTCTAGGTCCTTCTTCACTAGCCAAAAATAAAACTGAAGCTGCATGGCAGGCTGGAAGGTTGTTACCTAAGGGACCGGCCCTTGGGCAGAACTAAAAGTTCTGTGTTTTTCATAACATGTTATGCTTAGTCCTCTGCTAAAGGTGGCGTAACAACCCAATGGCTAAGAGAGGAGCTGTGTCAGTCGGTGAATATAAGAGAAAGTATATTTTATTCTCGAGGCGACACACTCTAAGGCTTGGTTCACATTACTGCGTGTCAGAAACACGTGCAAAATATCACATGTTCATTACTTGCAGACAAACACACTTCTCTTTAGCAGATGTTCAGAGGTGCCATTAATTCCTATTAGAACCCCCCCGCCATGCGTTTTTGGTGCAGTGTGACTTTAAATAAAGGGTCAGGGACTTCTGTCCCTGCATTTCTGTGGTACACACAGCATAAAACGGAACAGATGGGGGTGCCACAACTTCTTTCAGATTGCTGTGGAATTTCTTTTACCCCCCCCCCCCCCCCCCCGCTCACCTTCTGGGAGAAGTCACAGGTCCCAGACGGCTGCAGGGCCATTCACAATGTGCAGCAGTCTGTGAAGACACAAGAAATCACAAACGGCTGTCCACAGTAAACATGCCGATACCAGGGACCTGAAGACTGTAGAACAACTGGTTTGGGTAAGGACGGCACTTGACCCCTGGACAGGTGAGTGTCCTTTCATTTAAAAATCAGAGGCTACAGTATGTGTAGCTGCAGACTTTTCGTTTTTTTTTTTTTTTCAAACAGGGTGAAGAACTGCTTTAATGTCTATTACATTTCAAAAACATAAAAAAATGAAAAATAAAAATAACGCACATAATACTCATATTATAAAAAACAAAGCCATTTAATATTATGAACATAAAAATATGCATTTATAAAACACATTTTTTTCAGATGTATTTGTAATTGTAAAAAACAAAGCGAGAATAAAGCAAATAATAATTTATAATTATCTGTTAACATAGACAAAGCAGCACCATGCACTAATAGAAATAGAAATGTAGTAGCTGACTCCAGCCCTGTATGACTATGTTGCAAACCTATTGAGTAATGGAAATTAGATGCATTTTTCTATGGGACTAATAGCAGATGAAAGGAATGCTGCAATGCAATTATATCATCTTGTGCACAGCTCCAAATATTTGCATGTTAGCACACATTCTTGCATTTTGAACACTTGTCAAACATTCCATGAATGAAGCTTACAAAGCTGCTTTTAGAACTCCTAAATATTTATGTGTCTTAGCACCTGATTGAAAACAAAGAGAATGTGGTGATTAAAAAAAAAAAAAAACAGGACTGTGAATACGACATGTGGCCTGGATTTCACTATTAAACTTGCTTTATTATAAACACAATAAATGCTGGTTGTTGGTTTCAAAGATCAAAACTGGAACAGGAGGAAGTAACAAAGTTTTTAAATTTCTTTTCCATGCATAAGCTTGGTTTATTAATCCTGCATCAATGACCTGAGGGCCTCAGCAGCTTCAACTGTCACGGTCATCTTACCAATTATTTTTTCTCCAGACACGGAATCATAAACTAGATCAGGAAACAAAAAGAAAAAAAAAGTTAGAAAAAAGCCAAGTGTACAGAACATATACACTGTCAGCTACATTTTGCTTTGATTCACAGCACAACATCAACCAAAATCAATATTATAGTTTATACCAAACCTCTTATCTAAGTATCTCTTGTCTATACAGGCTGTTATGTATTCCATCACAGAACACTTTCAAAATGAACCACCTGACACAAAACATTGTTTAAATTCATAGTAAAAACCGATGGACTGGGAGAGCATAAAAAGGCCTTCTTGCCTTTGGCACAAGACACCTAATAAAGGAATGACTGCTCACCACTGTGCCCAGCTAGTTACCAAACAGCCAAGGCATATGAAACATGGAAAGTACTAACTCAAAGCTGATTACCAAACCTAGGTTTCCAAATACTATAGTGTCCTACAAAGTTTTCCAGCCATTACACCCACACAAAAAGAAAACTGCATGGTCACAGATGTGAGATTTATTTATAAAACCTTAATACTACATGTGTATAATACCCTAGCAGCTGAAACCTAAGTGGGGGGAGGGGGGGTGCTTTGATCGACACGTCATTTCCAGCGGGTGGGGCACAGTTACAATCGGTACTCAAACTGCTTATGATCCAGGGTGCTGGGATGGAAACTTGATTGTATAAGTCAATATGTTTTGTGTGGTTTTTTTTTTACACATTAAAAATAAACGCTATTACACTGTATTAACTCTTTCTGCCTTGACTATACATTGACCGATGTGGAGGTGGAAAGGAGGAAGCCGAGTGATTCATTCTGATGTGGCAAAAGAAAACACATATAGACCTACTTATTAATTATATGATATATTCATTTTATATATAAGGGTCTACAAAGTTGAGTGCAATGTGAAGTGGGGGAGAAAGAGTGAGCATAAAGGAAGAGATGCACTGGTTAGAGTAAGCATAACACCCATTTGTCTTTACTTTTGGATTTGTTAACCACTTAAGCCCTGGACTATGTGGCTGGCCAAAGACCGGAGCACTTTTTGCAATTCGGCAATGCGTCGCTTTAACTGACAATTGCGCGGTCGTGCGATGTGGCTCCCAAACAAAATTGACGTCCATTTTTTTCCCACAAATAGAGCTTTCTTTTGGTGGTATTTGATCACCTCTGAAGTTTTTATTTTTTGCGCTACAAAAAAATAGCGACAATTTAGAAAAATGTTAAAAAATTTACTTTTTGCTACAATAAATATCTCCAAAAAATGTATAAAAAACGTTTTTCCTTCAGTTTAGGCCGATACGTATTCTTCTACATATATTTGGTAAAAAAAATTTCAATAAGCGTCTATTGATTGGTTTGCACAAAAGTTATAGAGTTTACAACATAGGGGATAGTTTTATGGCATTTTTATTAATAATTCTTTTTTTTTATTAGTAATGGTGGCGATCAACAATTTTAATAAAGCACTTTTGCTGTGATTTTGGGACCATTCACATTTATACAGCGATCAGTATAAATGCATTTATTACGGTGTAAATGTCACTGGCAGTAAAGGGGTTAACCACTAGGTGGCACGGTAGGTGTTGTGTGTCCTAGGGAGTGATTCTAAGTGGTGGGGGAGGGGCTGTGTGTGACACAACACTGATGACCGCTCCCGATTACAAGGAGTGGTGATCAGTGACAGTGTCACTAGGCAGAACAGGGAAATTAGCATTTCCCCGTTCTTCCTCACTATGAGATGATTGCGGGTATCCCCAGTCCGCAGGACCCGCGATCATGCTCACAAAGCTCCCGGCAAGTGCGCGCCCGCAAGCTGCCTCATAAGGGCAACGTACAAGTATGTGACTCTGCCTGTACGTGCCCTTCTGCCACAGTATATCTGCGCAATGTGGTCAGGAAGTGGTTAAGCACAGGAACCCATTTGGATTTTAAAGTTGGGATTGCCACTTGTTTTCATAAAAGTGGACGTCGTAAAAAGAAGGGGGTCCTTGGTTTGTAGCATGAATTTGAAATATCATAGTGGGCACTACAGCGGATGGAGTGACTTATGTGCACATCCTTTTGGAGATATTTCCCTTTGCACTTTATTCTGGTACACCTTAGATTGTACACTTGAAGTGTGCATTTCCCATTGTGCACTTTACCTTTGTTCTTATTTGCACTTTATATATTTGCACTTTTTAGCAACTGTTTGATACTATTGTGTTTTGGTGATTTTATGTGACCGCGCAAGATCACTTCAATATTTATTTTTAAGTTTGTGTATTGTGAACAGTTTTAGGTTTTGCTGCTGGTTTTACACATTACTATCACCTATTTCTGCCCTAAGACACAATTTTGATTTACTCAGAGTAGCGCGAAGGACCTCTTCACTCACAGTGTGCCCATACACAGCTAATATGGGGGCACCCAAAGGAGAAGAGGAGTGGACAGCGCCAGAACTCCAGAAGAGAACGTAATGGGCCTCTATGTACAAAACCATTGTACAGAGCAGGAAAGTATAACCTCTTTATTTTTATTTCAACAAATAAAAAATAGGCTTTACAATTACTTTAACTCTTATTAGAAGCACACAACTTTTCCCAAAATGGTGCAATGCTGAGTTGCATTTATGTGAATTGGCACCAGTGAAAACATTGTGATTTCCATTGTCATGCGATTCTATGTAACTCAAGTTGCATCTGAAATTGCTCTGGTGTGATGGGAGCCTAAGGCTTTACATAGAGAGACTTTGAAAAATAAACATTAGAATTCAGTACTATGTGTATAGTAAATCTCATCCACACTTCAACAGATACACCTATTTTTAAATCACTACTAACTTGGACGTTTGCACTATTTTATTATATTCTTGACATTTTGGCAGTTATTTCAGGTACTATACTATAAATAGCGTAGATGAATTATGACAAATGAAACCTACTTTTCATTTTCTGGTTGATGATATCTTTGCCGGTCCGTAAGATTTCTTTCAGGCTGATACTACTAAATCCAATATCATCACACTCAAGATCTTGTTCATCCTCTGGTGGATCACTAACCACTGTAAATTTAATACTGAAAAACAAAAAAAAAATCATCAAAAAGGAAACAAAACAAAAACAATGTTGGTACCAACCAAGGTTAAGTAAAGAACAAAACTGCAAAACATAAATGTCCTAATTAAAAAAAAATAAAAAAAAAACATTTAAAAACATTTTCCCTAAATAAAAAAAGCATTTGTCAAAATTCATATGAAACACATGAACTCTATATGCATGACCTAAATTACTTACCCTATTAGCATATACAGTAATGACCGCAAAATAAAGGTCTAAATAATGTAATAAGCAGTAACAATTTTAAAATTTTAAAATTGAAAATGTTACTATGCAGAGATACTAACACAAAATACACATAAATTACAACACTTTATTGTACAACAAATAAAACAATAATACACCCACAAAATAAAATTATTATGCAAAAGGAAAGTTATACAAAGGAAATTAGTGAAAGTAGTAGTAAAAGTAGAAAGTAATTTCAGATTTTAAAACATTTGTTTTAGAAGACATGACACTTCAATTTAGAGTTGACAAATATGCCATAAAAACCATTACCATTATGCTTAATGATTTCATTGTGTCGCAATACAATAAAAATTCTGTAATTTTGTTTTCTTAAACACTTTTATATAAAAAAAAAAATTCAGATTACTAACTTCAAATTTAGTCTATCTAGCCAATATCAGTTATCCAGTTTCCTTGTGGAAAGGGTTATTACTGACTCAAGGTACAAAAAAATTATGATCTGTTATTTATTTATTTATTTGACATATTGATTAATAGGGAGTGTGTCCCACAAACCCTTCTGTGACCTGACTTTGGATCAAAACTAACCACAGTAAAATGCTGCTTCCTCTGTAAAATGTGGAAAACACACACCCTTGGTAGCTTATGAAATTTAAGAAGGGCTTTTAAGAGTAAGAAAGATCTATGTGTTCTTTAAGCTGTATTTCAACATCCAGGCTCAGCAGCCAAGTTTTATTCCTCCTTTAAAACGCTTAATTGCAGGCCAATGCATAAGATGCCTTGAATTTGTGGTTTGTGTAACAGTCAAACTCCATTTTGGGCTGGCTTCAGCAGCAGAATGTAAAGCATGGTAGATTTTGATGTTTCTTGGCACCAAAGATCAAACTATGATCTGCTTGTAAAGATAACTGCTTTAACATTCTGAATAAACCTCATTGAAAATTTATTAAAAGTAGATCTTGACTTTTTTGTGTAAACTTTAACCGTCTTTTTTATTCATGTCGCATTTCAGTAAAACACTACCACTCTTTCCCCTTAAGAATAAGGAACCGTATGCCTTGCTGCTGTCTGTATATGTATTGTGGTAAGAAAAACATTTTGCAGGTTAAGGCAAATACATTTGCAGCTCTACCATGTACCCAAAATGACAGGAGTTAAAAACAGGGACACCACGCAGTCTTTCTTAACCTAATGTAATCCCATAAATTTCGTTTTATCGCTGTCTTGTGGTTACATTTTGTACAAATAAATAATCTCTGGAATAGCTGGATTGCAGTAGTCTCACTCAAATCTAACGCCAGTATGGCTGGTGGCCAAGACATTAGGAGACTAAAAACATTATAAAACCCTTTCAAGGTTTGTAAGTTACATTACACTGATAATGACACTTTGCTGAAAAATGGTCAGTGTACTATTCAGACCACAAGATGATATATCAACCAAATGCTAAAGAGAAGTCCAACAGCATTCACATTTTTATTAAAAAATTTTAAGCTCTGGAAGCCGTTTTAAATAAGAATTGAATGGGTGCTGTCTGGTGTACTGTATATTATTGATGAAACTTTCTACCTTTCCTCTATTGTATCAGTATGGCAGCTAAACAACTAGCAGTTTTTGGACAGTTGGAACAAGAAGTTGCCTGCCACCAACATCATTGTTCCAACCAATTTCTTGGCACTTATTTCTATAAGCTTTATAGTGTGTTATGTATTGTTTCCTATCTCATTCTGACATTAGTAATGCACTAAACTGATTGCAAGGCAAATCCAATTTGTAAGTAGAAATCGACAATATGATTTATACACAAGTGCTTTCTTATAGCATAAAAGGGTTAGGTTCTCTACTAATAAGACATAAAATACTACAAGAGCTCTCAGGTCTGAACAGAAGTATATCCATGTGTTTCTTGTAGCTGGTGCTCCTACTAGACTGAAATCATTTTTATTATGTTTTTCAGTTCCCAATCAAGATTAAGCAGGAATAAAAATAAAGCTAGATACCAACCGCCGGTGTCACAAATTTATTGCATTTATCTTGCAATCATAAGTAAAACATCAAAATGGTAGCTATTTGATGATCAATAGCACCTTGTGGATTAATAAGATAATAACTGATAAAGAACATTTCCTGCTCACCCCACCTCAAGCAATCCACCAGTAGCAGTGTTCGAATTGTTAACCAACTTGCAAGGAGTAATTAATTAGGGTCCACTAATGAAGTCAAGTAATGACAATAAGTCAGAGTTGACAGTGTCCTGAAAAGAGAGGAAAGATTGTGTTCCAGTAGCAAAGACCAGTGGATTTGATCCTGGGTGTTGGCCAGTGTGGGTAGTCAGTGGTTGAACACTTCTGTTCTCTTAAACTATTATTCTACGATGAGCTGATCTTGTTATGCTTTAATGTGAACGAGTTTTTAATAAACATTGATTGATTTTAAACAGAGAGCACTATGGCTTACACTTTTTTCTTTCTGCATTTACTTATTGGGATTTCCACCATGCTGTTCATTTTGAGACAGAAAGAGTTTAATCCTCCATTACAGCCTATCCCTGCTGTTTAAAGGGACTCTGCACAGGTAAGGCAGGTAATTTAGGCCTAGACCCTCTCCTAAATTTATTCTTAGGAAAATCAGGAATAGTTTATACAAAGATTAACCACTTGAAGCAAAGCACCATTTGAAAGTGGTGCTTGGAAGATGTGCTTTTTAAACACATTCCCAGCTGCTATACAGGCAGGGAGTGTTTATATATTTGTAAAGCAGACTGTCAGCTCTCATGTGGAAGTGATATGAGCGTTTTTGAAGCCACCCGATCACTTTCACAACTGCCACAATGTACTGACCTTGACCCCTGCCATGTATAGCAGGCAGGCATGGTGCGGTCATGGAAGGTGCCACTGGGAAGGTTGGCGACCTGTAAAAATTACATTCAAAATAAAAAAAATTGCATCGCACCACACTTAGGTATTTGCATTACCACAATCCACAGATATGAAAGGGGTTTGAAGAATGGATTAAAACCATTCTTCTTAGAACATGTTAAAGAAAATGCCACATCCTCCATTATAAAGGAGCTCCATAAAACATATTGTATCTTTGCTGTGGGGCTCAAAAATCTGTACTTACACCCATGATTAACTATCTCTTTTACAAAAGCTTTATTGCCATAAAACAGGTTAAACAGAGCCGGCTGTCAAATATCACAGAGTGTACAAAATATTAGCATGTAAAAACATACATTAACTTCTTGCTGCCCGTGCTATAGCTGAAAGACGGCTACAGCGTGGGCTTTAATTGCCGTGAGGGCATCCATAGACATCCTCCCGAGCATGCGCTGCCTGTGTCTCCGTGCGGGTCACGCGCGGCTGGCTCTGTGATCACTGAATCTATGATAGTCGGCTGATCACAGATCGGCCCCTTACCATGTGATCAGCTGTCAACCAATGACAGCTGATCACATGATGTAAACAGAAGGACTATAATCTGTATTTTTTTCCCTCACGCTGAAAAAAAAGGAGATCACCGGCTTCTGTCAGAGGGACATTAGTCCCTCACTCAGAGAGACGCGCTGCCTAATTTGTGCCCACCAGTGCCATCTGCCAGTGCCACCTACCAGTGCCCACAGTGCCACCTACCTTTGCCCACCAGTGCCACTTATCAATGCCCACCAGTGCTGCAATCAATGCTCATCAGTGCTGCCTATCAGTGCCAACTATCAGAGCTGCTTATCAATGCCCTTCAGTGCCAACCTATCAGTGCCACCTATCAGTGCAGCCTATTAATGCCCATCAGTGCAGCCTCATTAGCGTACATCAATGAAGGAGAAAAATTACCTGTTTTTTTAAATTTTATAACAAACTATGAAACTTTTTTTTTAAACAAAATTGTTTTTTTTTTAGTTTTTTTTGGCAAAAAAAAAAAAAAACTGATTAAATACCACCAGAAGAAAGCTCTAGTTGTGTGAATAAAAAAATGAAAATTGAATTTGGGTACAGTGTAGTATGACCGCGCAATTGTCATTAAAAGTGACAATTCAAATTCTGACTCGTCTGAGCCGAAAGGGTCAATGACATCACCCTAGACTGGACAGGATTAGCGCACAATCCTGAGAATGAAGCAAAAATGTCCAGTACAGACATCAGATTAGGCAGAAGGTGTCTAGGCAACGTCTGGGTCAGAAGAATATCGGCGGAAAATAAAGATATTTTATGGGAAGAGCCTGCAACATCTATACCCTTTACGTCTGCATGATTATGAACTGCCTCTGCCAACAGCTTAAGAGATACAATTAATAAAAGCGAGAGTGAGAAAGTGCAGCCTTACCTAGTTACCTAGTTTCCCTGCAGATTGGAAAAACATAAGATTCAAAGGCCTATTATTTAAGCTTATACTTAGGAGAATCATACAAGGCAGCTGTCCATTTAAAAAAGAAAAAAAGGACCAAAACCATAATGGCAGAGGACCTCAATGAGGTAAGGCCCAAAAAAGGTATCAAACGCCTTATTAATATCAAGAGACAGCAGCATAATTTCTATGAGGTGTCAGCAGGTAAGATTAAGCAAGTGTAAAATTCGACAAATAGCATCTCCTGCCTTGCATTTCAGGACAGAGCCCACCTGGACTTTCCTAATAAGATGGGTCAGGAAGGTATTGAGTCGGCAAGCCAAAATTTTTGTTAGAATTGTCATGTCAATATTGATGAGGGAAATTAGCTATAACTAGCTTTGGGAATCATCACGATGTTGGGCCCCAGAAACGGCACGAGGCAGGACTGCCCCTTCTCTCCAAAGTTGTTTGTGCTATAGTTAGAGCTTTTGCTAGTTTCTTAAATAAGAAACAGACATAAATGACCTGGTTATGGGATAGTCAGAATACAAATTAGCAACATGTGCATGTCCTTTTCTTTGTCCAAAATCCAGACATTTCCTTAAAGTGGTGTCAGTACTCGACACCATCCAAAAATTGTCCAAATTTAGAAACATTTGCAAACCTGAAACAAATATAATCTTCCAGCAAGAATGGGTAAAATGATTACAAGCATGGAAACTCTTGGTCTTAAAATAATTAGACATACATCTTACTGCAAACATTATATACTTATCCAGATTTAATTTCAAGCCATTACTGCACAAATCCTGAGAAATTGGGATTTACTTCACTTACGCAGGCTGAATTAACATAGTTAAAGCTGAACTCTAGTCAGATATAAAAGACACAGATTAACAAAGCTCTGTAATCATTCATACTTCCTTAGCCCCATGTCAACCAAGCTAATTTTTTAAATGCCCTGGTATTCAAGGGGTTAAAACAAGCTGTTGCTGCAGCCATGAGTTCGTTTTTCATTTTTACAGACAGCAAACCACTTTCAAGAAAATGTGTTCCAGGCAAATCTTTTATAGCTGTGAAAGTACCACCTACCAAGGTTCCCAGGGTCTCCTGTTCCTCCGGGCAGCCCGGGGCTGTGGTAAATTGTTTCAACATTGATAGCAAGAGCTTGTAGGGCATGCATGTGTATATTTAGATAAAATTCCATCACAATGTGAGATATCACCATGAAGATCAGAGTGAGAGCAAATATTATACGGCCATAATGCACAAATTCATAGAAGAACAGAAAAGGCGCTTCAAAGTGCAGAATTTCAGCAGTGTATTAACAGGCAAAGTTTAAAAACTATTTACAGAATGTAGGTGTTAAAATGGCTCCTCTTATTATCATATTCCTAGCGGAACTCCTGCCACTGTGACAACCAGCAGCTAGGGGTAGGGTGAGCTCTGTAAGGAGAGCTGCTGCTCCTCCGGGAGCTCGTGGAATGCATGCGCCGGAAGTGATGTCAGGAAAGGGCCGGTGAAGCGTTTTGAAGCATGTACATAAAGCTCCTTCTTTAAACCAAAAGCCCACTGCGATAATCCGAAAGTAAATAGGGCAAATGGGGGCGGGGAGAGGTGTGAATACAGGCGGAACTAATAGCCAGTGGTGGGCGGCACAGTAATATGAGCAACCAGGGGCAGTATGCATCGCTGCATAAGGACTACAGTAGTAAACAAAAATATGAAAAGAGCACTACAGTAGTAGACATAAATATGCATGACAATCAGGCTGGGTTCACATATGAGAACACAGCAGCTCACAGCAGGGGACCGGTGTATCCTCATTTACCATTTCAGGTCTGATTTCAGGGCACATTTTTGGCTGAATTCGGATCTGAAATGGACTAAAAGATGCACAGGGCTCCTGTGCAGATTGCACAGAACAAGAACAATCTCAAAAAGGTGGAGGCGGAGCAGACCCCCTCCCATACCTATCTCCATGCTGGCCCTCAACCCCCATGTAGGCCACCCACATATGGGTATTGGTCCCATTTGGGACAACAGGCCCGGACCAGGCGGGTCCCCTGTATCAGGAACACCCCCAGGCCCTGGCCTGCAGTTATTTTCTACAGTTGGTTGGTTCTTTGTAACATTTTACTTTGACACTGCTTATTGATGCTAATGTCTTTTTCCTTCTCATCTTTTCCTTTCTTCCCCGTCTTCTTTCTCTCTCACCTTCTCCTCAGATGGGATCCACTCAGATCGCCACAGCCTGCACTGGACTGCACAGCCAGGAACAACAGCTCAACACACTGTGACACTATGGCAGAAATCAAGGTCATTTCATATAATGCCCTTGGTCTCTGCTCCACTAGTAAGCGTAGCAAACTATGGTGGGAACTGAAGAAGCTGAAGGCTCAAGTTTTCTTACAGGAGATGCATTTCACTCATCAATCCATACCTAAACTGCCCACACACCTATACAATCAGTTGTACATCAGCACATTCCCAGTTAGCAAATCCAGAGGTACAGTGATATCTGTCCACAAAGACTACTTCTTACAACACAAAAGTAGTCTCATCGATCCTCAGGGATGATATGTTTTCTTAAAGGGATCCACTGCAGGCATAAAATACACTTTTGGCAACATTTATGCTCCCGATTCAAACGAACTAACCTTCCTAGACACGGTCCTGGACCGCCTTGCGGAATTCAAAGAGGGCTCCCTAGTTTTAGGCAGCGACTTTAATATTAGCCCAGGCCCCTCACAAGACACATCACACAGGCGACCCACACACTCACATGCCTTCCTAAAAAGCTTCTGTAAATCTCTTCAGGCAGCCAGTTTGGTAGACAGCTGGAGGATCCTCCACCCCACAGACAGGGATTATAGCTACTTTTCAAAAGTTCACAATTCATATACAAGAATAGACCTGCTATAAGTTGATCGGCCCACTTTGGAACTGCTACAGTGCTCGTCCATTGGGAATATAACGATATCAGACCATGCTCCGATCACCGTTACCCTCGTCTTGCTCTCAGGCACCCATAGGGCCTGGACTTGGCGACTCAATTAAAATTTGTTGGACGATCCAGTAGTAGCGTCAAAGGTCTCAGAAACCTTGCAGCACTACTTTCGAGAAAATACTGCTGCAGACCTGAAAGAGGGAACAATCTGGGAATGCCACAAGGCAGTAGTATGAGGTGAGCTTATCGCCCTGGGCACAAAAATTAAAAGGGAACGACAGGCAGACTTCAATAGAGTGCTCAACGCACTCCAACAGGCAGAACTTAAACACAAAAATAAAGGTGATCCCGAGGCCCTAAGGAAGTTAACTGAGCTTAGAGAATTGTTCTTGCGCTTGCTGGAAAGACAAACATGGAAACAGTTGAGGTACCTGTCACACAGGTATTACGAACATGGTAATAAATGTGGCTATATGCTGGCGAGAGCACTATGGAAAAAAAGGGCCCAGACACAAATGCACAAACTTTGCTCCCCCTCGGGAGACTTTATGTATAAATCCTCCCAAATAGCTGCGGGACTTTGCGACTACTATGCTACCCTATATAATCTTGACGCTGATATAACCCCAGAAGATAGGACTGACAAAATGTATATAATTCGCGAATATCTAACTACGAACAGATTACCACCCCTGACTGAAGACCAACTGATTTAGACTCCCCTATAACAATTGAAGAGATCGAATCCACCATTAAATCACTACCCAATGGGAAAAGCTCAGGCCCAGATGGATACACTAAGGCTTACTATAAGAAATTCTCCCAGATATTAGCCAACCAAATGTGCAAATACTTCAACTCCCTGACAAAAGGTAACTGTATTCCCCCAGATGCCCTATTAGTACACATTTCAGTTATACCAAAAGAAGGGAAAGATCCCACCACTCCACAAAGCTATCCCCCATATCCCCACTGAACACTGACATGAAGATATTGGCAAAAATTCTGGAGAACCGACTAAGATATCTTATACCCCAAGTAGTCCTCCTAGACCAAACAGGTTTCATCGCAGGAAGGGAAGCCAGAGACAACTCCATAGGAGCGATTCAACTCATTCACTGGGCCAAGAAACAGGAAGACCCCCTTCCCTACTTAATACTTTCTACTGATGCAGAGAAAGTATTCGACCGCATCGACTGGTCCTATTTGCTTTCAGTACTCGTCACATTGGGTTTAGGCTCCAATATGTTAACCTGGATACAGGCCCTATACACAGACCCTAACATTAGCCTTAGAGCCTCTGTTGCATAGAGTGAGAGCAAACATGGACATAACGGGCCTCACATTAGGTACCGTAGAAGATAAGCTTTCTGCATATGCGGAAGAGATATTATTCCACCTAACGAACCCCCTGATCTCGCTGCCAGTCCTGCTGAAGGAGCTCCAACATTTCAGGACAATTTCGAACTACAATCGTATCAACTACACAAAGTCTGAAATTCTGCTCATACAAATATCCCCAAGACTGACCCATAGACTGAAAACAGCATTCCCCTTTACGTGGGCTGTGGGCACTCCCTCCGTTATCTAGGCAAACAACTAACAGACAGTTTTGACACACTATACATGAAGAACTACCCAAAGTTGATATCTGCGGTCAAACAGGATTTGCAACATTGGACGAAAACTGCCTTCACATGGCTAAGGAGAGTGAATATTATAAAAATGAATGTCTTGCCTAGGATTTTGTTTGATATGCAAATGCTCCCTATATCCCTACCCAGAACCTTCTTTGCCCACATGTTTACTAAGTTCATATGGAATTCCCAGAAACCACGCATAGCACTGAGGGTCCTGAAGTGCCCGAATCGGAGGCTTGGGCGTTCCAGACCTACAGAGATACTATCAGGCTATAGCCCTCCAGAGATTCCTCAACTGGCGCTTTCATGACCTATATGATCTAAATTGTGGGTGACAATGGGAAAATACATGGCTGGGAGAAACGTGGCATATGCCCCGTGACTCTCGAGGGAACATGGGGGCTGTCGGAGGACACGTCCCCCCTGACGCATCTGTTGCTCAGGACATGGGATAAAATCAACCAAGTACTAGGTCTAGTCCCCCCATGTCCCCTCTGGCACTGCTGGGATGGTACCTTTGGTTACCCCCTGGGGAAAGCGCAGACTTCTTTGCAATATGGGTTGAAGATAGGAATGCTAGCTGCGGGGGAAGTGGCTTGATGGTGGAGCCAACAGCCGCATAGAAACACCACCGGCATCCTAAGTCCCACATCCTTCCAAGAGGCACTGAAACCTTCCCCACGGCTGTGCGAACACACCAGGCTGGCTACCATGGTGAAATACAGGCTGAATGATCGCTATGGAAATGCACCTAGACGCTGATCATGACTGTGCTTATTGAAACCACACTTGAACCCGTTACTGCTGATCCCGGTAATTCTACACATGTACACCTGAATCCATGTGATGATATTTGCCATATTCTCCACATTGTCTTTGGACCTCATGGCGGTCCTTGATTTCCCCTCCTATATTCCCCCTCCTATATCATGACGAGAGGCGCCCCTTCATTATACTGGGCCAAGCCTCTCGAAGCTATTCTAAACAAATCGCAGTACTGAACAAAAATACCTCCAAATATACAAAAGGCCGGATGGCCCTTGACTATCCCTGCATTTATAGTGGACTTATATCCTGGAACAGGACCCATTTATAACGTTTTTTTTTCAAGTTAATGTTGGGAGCCTCACCGGATTCCGCACAACCCAGTCACCAACTCGGAACAGCTTTAACCATCAGCAAAAGATTTTGTGTTTTTTTCTTCAGGTTTAGGGATCCAAGGCTCACTGTGTGGGGGGTTTGGGTAGACTTTTTTTTCCTCTTTTTTCTTTTTGCAATTCGTTCTTTTCTTGCACTTGGTTATGGTTGCAGCCTTGAGCAGATGAAGTTGGTTGTTCATTTTTACTACTATAGCAGATCTCACTAACCTGGCTTTATATATGGTGGTATCCTTATGTGATTAATTGGTACTGTCTACACTGACATGGCGAAACCATTAAGAATAGTCTCATGGAATGTTAGGAGTTTGAATGCACCTGAGAAGCGGTCCCTGGTCTTTTCAGTTTTAAAAAAAAAAGTTGCCCTCATATAATCTGTCTCCAAGAAACTCACCTTAATGGTACTAAGGTGAGAGCCCTTAAATGCCCATGGCTGGCCCAATCGTATCACGCCACTCATACAAATTATTCCCGAGGGGTCTCTATTATACTAGTCAAATCTCTCACCGCTGAAATCTTAGGCCGCGTACACACGGGCGGACTGTTCGCCCAACTTTGTCCGCTGAACAGTGTTTCAGCGGACAGTCCGCTCGTGTGTGGGCTTCAGCGGACAGTTTCAGCGGACAGTCTGACGAACAAAGTTTTTCGGAATTCCCGTAAGACAGTCCGCTGAAACTTGGTTTGAGCGGACAGTCCGCTCGTGTGTAGGATTGTTCGACAAACTAAGTTTCGCGCATGCTCAGAAAGGATTTACACGGCGAAGGTTGCATTGCAGTGTATTGGACGTCGTATTTTTCGTCCCATCGTACGTGCCGTTCACGTCATCGCGCACGCTTTCAGCGGACTGTTCGTTCATCGTGTGTGGTCAAGTCCGCTCATGCAAATTTTGAGCGGACTGTTTGTCGGATTGTTTGACAAACTAAGTTGGGCGAACAGTCCGTCCGTGTGTACGCGGCCTTACAAGTCAATACCGACCGATAGGAGATTTATCTTACTCGTCCTACGGATTGCCTCTGTGATATTTACCCTTGTAAACATTTATATTCCTCCCCCATTTTCGGGGGAGGTATTTCCAAATTGTCACTACAGCTATTATCTAGACCTTCAGGCCCTATACTTTATGTGGGCGATTTTAATGCCATCTTGGATTCGGCTAGGGATCGCTTGGGAGGTGGTGGTAGA
This sequence comes from Lithobates pipiens, assembly GCF_037356315.1. Classification (NCBI taxonomy): domain Eukaryota; kingdom Metazoa; phylum Chordata; class Amphibia; order Anura; family Ranidae; genus Lithobates; species Lithobates pipiens. The sequence goes on along the minus strand of NW_027507686.1, from coordinate 134,575,250 downwards.
CCCTCCCCCTCCTTTGTGGACTGGGCACAGGTTTATGTTCTCACGGAGGTGTGGCGTTGGAAATATCCGGATGTCTATCAATACTCCTGCCACTCGGATTCTTCCCACACTATGTCTCGGATTGATCTGGCGTTTGCCATGAGAGACAAACGTCCCATTGTGTCTGCAGTGTCCTACTTACCCAGGGGGGTCTCGGACCATGCCCCACTCTCTGTTGACCTCCTTATCCTCCCAGGTTTGAGCCCTACTATCTGGTGCCTGAATTCTTACTGGCTGGATGATGAGGTGGTGCAGGGAGAATGTAGAAAGGGCATTGCTGGTTACTGGAAAGATAATTCCACAGAATGGGAGGCCTTTAAAACCACATTGAGAGGCACCTTTATGTCTATTACGGGTGCTCTACGCAAAAATAATAGACAGCGCACTGGAGAATTAGAAGCAGCCATGTTAGCAGTAGAATCTGCCTATGCTACCAACCCTGATTCTGACACGAGAAATGCATGGCTGCAGAGCTGCAGGGAATACGAGCTCCGTCTGTTAGAACTTACGCAAAAATGCATGCTGCACACTACCCATTTGAGCAAGGTAACAAAGCTGGTCACCTCCTAGCATACGTGACCAGACCCGACCGCCCTCCTATTTCTATCCCGCGTATTCCTAGCTACACAGGGCCAGAATAGTGATACCCCGGGGGATATCATGGAAACCTTGCTAGACTTTTACAAAAACCTTTACACATCTAGAGTTGACTACACCGAGGCCCAAATGAATGAATACCTGGCTGACATATCTCTCCCCTCCCTAACATCTGAGGAGAGAGATGAGTTGGAGGCACCTATCTCGGGTGCAGACGAGATGCTGCTGCCATCTCGCAACTGGCAACACATAAAACACCAGGCTTGGATGGTTTTCTGGCTGAATTGTATGCCCAGTTCAAGGAACTATTATGCCTGTTTCTCTTACATACATATAACAAGGCACTGGATGTTGGAGCCCCCCCCCCCCCCCCCATGCGGGAAGCACTGATCGTGCTACTATTAAAATCCCGCAAAGACCCTCTTAAGTGAGACTCATATTGCTCGATATCCCTTATAAATGTGGATGTTAAAATCCTGGCCAAAGTACTGGCAAACCGTTTGCATACAGTAGTCGCACCCCTGGTCAACAGTTATCAGGGAGGCTTTATACCAGGCCGATCCACTAGAATAAACATTCGTAGACTGTTTCACAGTATACAATACCCATATGACTGCCCCTCTACCCATGCCATCATATCCCTGGACACCTGCAAAGCCTTTGATAGTGTGGAATGGCCTCATCATTTTCAGGTATTACAGTTGCATGGATTTGGGCCCAGGGCAACAGCCTGGACAAAACTCCTTTATAACTCCCCAGTCACTCGTATTCCAGTCAAAACGCGTGTAACTGATCCATTCCCGATTACCAGGGGCACAAGGCAGAGGTGTCCATTGTTGACCCTCCTCTTTGCCCTGGCTATGGAGCTGCTTCTAGTGCAGATTCGCTCCTCCCCCTTAATTAAAGGTCTCCCCATTGCCACTATAGAGGAGCGGGTTTTGCTGTACACAGATGATACCCTGGTATACCTGGCTGACACCCACGAGTCCCTCCATGCACTGCAAAATAAACACCTTTGGCGACTATTCTGGATTCCGAGTGAATTGGGATAAGTCAAATCCTTTTCCCTTGGACACTGCTGCGGCCTCTCAGATTCACCCGGACTCTCGATTACAGGTTGTGTCCTCCTTTAAGTATCTTGGGGTCGTGGTGCAGACACCTGTCTACATACATAGTTAATAATCTTGAACCCCTACTATCTCAATTACAAGAGAAAAACAGATGTTGGGTGGACTTGCCTCTGGATCTTATGGGTAGAGCTAATGCCCTTACAATGTTCTACCTACCTAAATTACTGTATGTCCTGGAAAATGTCCCTTGTATAATCCCAAGGTCTTTTTTTAAATGTATTGACACGGTCTGCACAGCATTCTTATGGAATGGCCGATCCCCTCGGGTGGCACTAGTGACTCTAAGACTGCCAACACAATTGGCGGGCTTGGCATTTCCTAACTTTTACCTATACTACCTAGCATCTAGCATCCCAATTGGTCCATATACATGACTGGTTGCACTCAGCTGCAGCCAATGCATGTACCACCACAGAGGGAGCTATTGCGTCTTCCCTAGAGACACTACATAACATCTAACGAGCATGGGTCCCAGACCGACCTGGCACATCCATATTAAAAGCCTCCCTTTCGCATTATCATCTCAAAGATATCTAAACAATCCTGGTTGACCTCCCCCAATAACCCTCTGTGGTTTAACCACTTCAATACAGGGCACTTAAACACCTTCCTGCCCAGACCAATTTTGAGCTTTCAGCGCTGTCGCACTTTGAATGACAATTGCGCGGTTATGCTACACTGTACCCAAATGAAATTTTTATCATTTTTTTCCCACAAATAGAGCTTTCTTTTGGTGGTATTTGATCACCTCTATGGTTTTTATTTTTTGCGCTACAAATAAAAAAATACCGAAAATTTTGAAAAAAAAATGTTTTTTTTGTTTCAGTTTCAAAACTTTGTAAATAAGTACGTTTTCTCCTTCACTGATGGGCACTGATGGGGCTACACTGATGGGCACTGATAAGGCGGCACTGATGGGCACCAATGAAGTGGCACTGATGAGGTGGCATTGATGGACACTGATAGGCGGCACTGATAGGCGGCACGGATGGGCGACACGGATGGGCGACACGGATGAGTGACACGGATGGGCGACACGGATGGACACTGATAGGTGGCACAAATTGGCACTGATAGCTGGCACGGATTGGCATGGATATGCGGCACAGATGGGCATGGATAGGCGGCACAGATGGGCATGGATAGGCGGCACAGATGGGCATGGATAGGCGGCACAGATGGGCATGGGTGGGCACTGATAGGCGGCACAGGTGGGCACTCATAGGCGGCACAGGTGGGCATTCATAACAGGTGGGCACTCATAGGCGGCACGGGTGGGCACTCATAGGCGGCATTGGTTTTATACTGTACTAATGGATGCCAATCAGTGCCAAACAATAATGCATGCCAATCAGTGATGCCCATTGTGGGCACTGATTGGCATCCATTATGGGCACTGATTGGCATCCATTGTGCTGACCATGGGCATCCCTGGTGGTCTAGGGAGGATTACCTTTTCCCTGGTGGTGTCCCTGGTGGTCCAGTGTGGGCATCCTCGGGGGGACTGTGCTGATAATCGATCAGCACAGACCCCCCCCTGTCAGAGGAGCAGCCGATCGGCTCTCCTCTACTCGCGTCTGACAGACGCGAGTGAGGAAAAGCCGATCACCGGTCTCTACCTACTATCTCTACTCTACCTACTATCTACCTACTATCACCTGTGATCAGCCGTGATTGGACACGGCTGATCACGTGGTAAAGAGTCTCCGTCGGAGACTCTTTACCGAGATCGTAGTTGCCGGATGTCAGACTGACACCCCGCAACAACGATCGCCGCGATGTGCGCCCCCGGGGGCGCGCAGCGGCTCATAATCCTCAGGACGTCATATGACGTCCGGTCAGGATTATCAAACCACTTTGCCGCCGTCTATTTGTAATAGGGCGGGCGGCAAGTGGTTAATCCCAATCTACAGGAATTATACTCTCTACCTTACCCCAACCGTTGGTATTCTAAGGGGGTTAAATACCTATATCACTTATATGATGCACAGGGCTTCAAATCTTTCTACAAGCTACGTACTCCCTTTGAATTGCCACGCTCATACCTATTATATTACTATCAGCTCCGACATGCTGTCCGTACGCAGTTTGGTTTCTTAGATGACCCCACAACCATAACCTCACTGGAGAAATGCTACGGCACCCTGACCCCACCAAACTGGTCTCTACCTACTATAGTGCCCTTCTTACAGATTTTAATACTAGATTCCATAGGGCTCAAGCAAAGTGGACATCTATGGACATCGCCTTGACAGATGAGGATTGGTCCGAATTTAGTGAAACATACAAAACTATAGTTACTGCATCCAGGGACCGTATTATACACATTAAAATCTTTCATCACCCCCAGCACACAAAATGGGATTGTTACCCTCACCTGAATGCTTTAGGGGCTGTGGCCAGACTGCCGACTTCATCCATTGTTTCTGGTCCTGTCCAGTGGTCAAGGACTTCTGGACAAAGGTGGGCTGTTTTATTTCATCAGCATTAGGCCTCCCGAATATTGTTCACCCTAAGAATTGTCTCCTTGGAATCTTTGTGGAACTACATATACCACCACACGCTAAGAGATTACTTCGTATTCTGTACTTCTATGTTAAAAAAAACATCCTATTATCTTGGAAAGGTACCCAGACTTCCATGAAATCCCTGTGGGTAAAATTAATTAATGATTCTATACCGATGTATAAACTTACATTTGAACTCCAGAAACAGAACAATACATTCCATAAAATTTGGGGTAGTGAAAATGTTTCTCAAGGCCCTTGGTTGTGTCATATCATGTGCCTTACTGTGATGAGACCAACAATTGACTGACGTAACTTGTGATGCTAATGTGTTTTGCTTTTATATCTCTACAATTTCTAAATAAGGCTGTTAATGCACTGTCTATATTATTGATCAAAAGAATGTAACACTTATATCAATATCATATCAATGAACAACCAAAGTTTTCTTTTTCCTTTTGTATGTTGGTTTGTCTTTAACCCCAAAAAAAAATCTTAAAAAAAAAAAAAAAATGCTAGCTGTGGGAAATTGTTAAACGGCAAACTGATACCCTATGACTCTTTAACAGGCAGACCCGGAAGACGGCAAATAAAATGTTGGAGGTACAGACAGTTATACCACTTTTTTTTAGATAAATGGTAGCTCAATAATAGATATCACGTCCCTTACACCTTTTGAAGGCCTATTCATAGCTGATGAACCAATCCCACAAATGGTATCAGAGTTATACCAACTGTTGGAGTCCTTGGCTTCGGCATCCAAACCCATCTGTATACGGGCATGGGAGAGAGACCTGGGGCAGGAACTCACGGGTTCTCAACTGACACACTTATATCAGATGACCCACTCCAGCTTGGCTGACTCCAAAATGCAAGAGACAAACTACAAATTGATGTCGCGCTGGTACAGGGTCCCCGTGGATTTGGCATGGCTGTACCCCACTGCCTCTCATTTATGCTTGCGGGGAATGCGGAGGCCGAGGGACCCTCCTACATTTATGGTGGGAATGCCCAATAATTGCACCTTACTGGGAAGATATTAAAGACCAGATTAAGGAAGTTTTGGGGATAGATACCCCCCTCCCTCCGGTCCACGTTCTCTTGGACATCCCTCCCATGCCTATAAATCATTACAAAAAGAACGCACTACCTCACCTACTTGATGCCACTAGGTGACTTACTTCCTATTTATTGGAAGAAAACACAGATACCAAACAAAGAGGAATGGATACGCAACATAAATGAGATCAGGGAAGCAGAAGAATGGATAGCAACCTGTAAAGGTTGTAGAGATAAACACACTGCTCGATGGGCTCTCTGGACAGATCTTTTCTCTAATCACAACCATATCCCCTATAGTTTAGACGAGTCTCTACTAAAGTTAGCAGATCCAGCCATGGGCTACAATAGGGTACTAGATAGTAATTACAGTATCTCACAAAAGTGAGTACACACCTCACATTTTTGTACATATTTTATTATATCTTTTCATGTGACAACACTGAAGAAATGGCATTTTGCTACAATGTAAAGTAGTGAGTGTACAGCTTATATAACAGTGTAAATTTTCTGTCCCCTCAAAATAACTCAACACACATCCATGAATGTCTAAACTGCTGGCAACAAAAATGAAAATGTCCAAATTGGGCCCAATTAGCCATTTTCCCTCCCCGGTGTCATGTGACTCATTAGTGTTACAAGGTCTCAGTTGTGAATGGGGAGCAGGTGTGTTAAATTTGGTGTTATTACTCTCACTCTCTCATCACTGGCAGTTCAACATTGCACCGCATGGCAAAAAACTCTGAGGAAAAAAAGAATTGTTACTCTACATAACAATGGCCTAGGCTAAAAGGAGATTGGCAAGACCCTGAAACTGTGCTGAAAAATAATGATGGCCACACAAAATATTGTCACTTTGGGCCCAATTTGGACATTTTCACTTAGGTATGTACTCACTTTTGTTGCCAGCGGTTTAGACATGAATGGCTGTGTGTTGAGTTATTTTGAGGGGACAGCAAATTTACACTGTTATACAAACTGTACACTCACTACTTTACATTGTAGCAAAGTGTAATTTCTTCAGTGTTGTCACATGAAAAGGTATAATACATTATTTACAAAAACGTTAGGGGTGTACTCACTTTTGTGACATACTGTAATACCAACATCCTGGGGAATGGAGCATAAACCACGGACATTGCATAACTGTTTCTCTTTTCTTTTTTACACAATAACCGGGCGGCTGGTGGTCCCGTACGGGCAAGGTGAGTCCCCTATACGCCTATGGTGAGATTCTGACCTTTTTCCTCTCTCTTCTCCCTCTTCAACTCTCTCCTCTCTTACAATGGTTAAGCTCTGCAAAATGTAAGCACTAGTGTTGTGACGTTTCATAACAAGAGCCGGGAGACAGAAAGGAGGCCTGGGCGATGCGCTGGAGGAGGTCAGATGGAAGCTTTGATTGGCACACCTCCTTCAGAGCAGAGCCTGGGTGGGGTCGCCTGCAAGCTGCCTATCGTGGTTCCCATCCCTGTAGATAACTAGGCCTAGGCCGTGCCGAGATGAGATAATTGGCGAAGGTGTGTTAGCCACTCTCAAGAATATGCTATATTTGTTTTGGCTACCATAACTTGCCGTTGTCATTTTCATTGTATTGTTGTAAAAGATAAAATGTATGTCACTGTTAAGAACAAGTCTTACCTAATTGTTAAGCTGTGACTGAACTCAATAAAAAAAAGTTATACAAAAAAAATAAAATCCAATTGAGAATCTGTGAAGAGACTTGAAAATTGCTGTTCACAAAGTTCTACATCCAATCTGACAGAGCTTGAGCTGTTTTGCAAAGAAGAATGGGCAAAAATGTCACTCTCTAGATGTGCAAAGCTGGTAGGGTAACAAAAAGACTTACAGCTGTAATTGTAGAAGGTGGGTCTACAAAGTATTGACCCTGGGAAGGTTGAAGACAAATGCACAGCACACTTAACATATTTATTTGCAAAAACATTTGAAAACTATTTATCAATCTCCTTGCACTTCACAATTATGTGCCACTTTGTGTTGTTCTATCACATAAAATCCCAATAAAATACATTTACGTTTCTGATTATAACATATCAAAATGTGGAAAATTTCAAGGGGTGTGAATACTTTTTCAAGGCACTGCAGATGGAAACCTGAGACTTATTAGATTTGCCACCTGATTTCTCAGAGAAAAGCTCTTCCTTTCAGGCAAAAACACCTTTGTCCGGACCAGATGTGTGCTAGCTCTAACTTCTTCTGATTGAGAATACAGCACAGACCCCTCAGCATATGAATCGTGAGAGACACATTTTCCTCAACCATAGCACCAACCAGCCTCTGAAGGCAGATGCCAACAACTGAAATCTCAGCAAGCCCAGCACCTGTGTGAATAACCGAGGGTCTATGGCCAGACTAAAAGGCAGGGCCACAAACTGAAAGTGCTAGTCCTCTGCCACAAAATGCAAGAACTTCTGGTGCATGGGAAAAATGGGCATATGTAGATAAGCATTCCTAATGTCTATTGACGCAAGAAAATTCCCCTGCTGAAGTGGGCCACCAGTGAATGCATTAAATCCATGCAAAAAGACTGCATTTTGAGGAAAATGCTTAGGTTCTTGAGGTCCAGGATCGGCTACACAACGATGTTCAGCTTTGGTACCATAAAGAAATTGGAGTAGAGGCCAAGGAATATTTCGGTCACCGGAACGGGCTTGGTAACCTCCTACGTAAAAAGTAGATTAAGCATTTGAAGGAGAAAAGCTATTTTTTGCAGATTCGCAAGTACATTCCAACTCAAACCGTGGAGGAAAAACTCAAAACTCCAACCCATGCCCATGGGAGATTGTGGGGAAAAAAAAGTCCGCATTTAACCAGGCTTCAGCAAAACCCAGCAGCCTCCCCCACTAACATGAGTGGGAGCACCCCTTCAACCCTGGCTGGTCAGGGACCCATTTTCTCTTGACTGTGGGCCTTCCTCCTGGACCCAGTCACCTGGGATTGCCAAAAAGATTGCCAAGAAGAGGTGGAAATGGCCACCAGAGCACACCAGAGCTGACAAGAGGGAGTTTTTTCCACCAGAGATCTTTTGGATGCATTTGCCAAATCATCCCTGAACAGGTCTTCCCCATGAAAGGGAACCTGCAAGCAACTTTTTTCAGGGCAGTTCCATGGACCAACTTTTCAACCAAAGAACCCTCCACATGTAAACAGACACCATCGAAAAATGAGAAATCTGCTTTTTTGCCAGCTGCTTAATGTGGTCCTTAAGGCTTATGCACCAATGGCTCATACTGTAGGCAGCATAGCAGAGCCTGCCAAGGCAAAGGAGGACTTTAACAGAGTCTCTAGCCTCTTGTCAGCCTGTTGCATTACAAAACCTGGAAAATATCCACTGGGCAAATCAAATTCTTATTAAGACAAGACACCACTGCATCCACTGCTGGCATACTCCACTTTTAAAAAAAACTTTTTTTCCATTGGGCACAAGAGGGAAAATCTTTTTGGGTCTCCCATTCAGCATACCACTCTTCCAAGAGAGAATCCAAGGGAAAAGCCTGTGAATTCTAAAGCCTACACCGAGACCCCTAAAGAGGAACATGTAAATGATGAGAACTTAGCCAGAAGGAACCCAATGTCAGCTCGAACCATCTCTGAGAGAGATTGTATTAACACTTTCTGAGCCTGCCAGGCTGAGGATCCCTGTGTCCCTCAGGCTCATATTCTTTAGGGGGAAGAGTCTACTTTATGACCCTCTTCAAGCTTTACTCCGACCACCTCCTCATCAATGCCCACCAATTCCACCTCTGCCCCTGGAGGAGGGCTCTGGTGAAGAGACCGTGCCGCTTTCTTACTGCCCTGTGCCACAGAGGTAATCATATCAGCAATTTTACCTTCCGGGCCTGCCAAAGCAGCCACCAAGGCACCCTTAGTGACATAAGCTGAGGCTGATGCCCCTACACTGGCTATAATACCATACAAACACAGTGACTCAGAAGCACCTGTGACCTCTGGTCTTTCGGGTGATACAAATACAGCGGGACTGCTACTAGTATCCTCAGGACTTGATAGTGCCAAATGTACTTTTCTTGGCTGTGCTTTCCCCTTTTCTCAAAGCTATTCCAAGTGTGCTGAATACAATGTGCCTGGCTGGCTACCCCCCACCCAGCAAGGGTTAATTGGAATACAATAGGCAAGGGAACCCCTCATCTGTCAGTGTACCTTTCCTTCCCCCAGAGGCAGTACTCACATGCCCAGGAAGCCACCTGCTCTGTATCTCTGTACCACCAGTACTGCTGCCACCGGCTCCAACAGCTACTGGCTGTTGGCAAACAGAAACCCAGCTTGTTTACAAAATTAAAATGACCACTGGCCCTGCCTCCCTAACACACTTCTGGTTTCTATGGCGCATTAACATCACAAGCTCATCTGGCGTGCAAGCCTCATCTACGCATGCCAATGGGCATGTGGGTGCACCCTGCAGCGCACACACCCGCCCACCACTGAGGGAAAAAATCAGGGCCTTCCCCTTCCTGAAAAAGCAACTTATCAACAGTACCAGATTAGGAAGGTTTATGGGGGGGGGGGGGGGGTTGGTGGGTGACTTTCTGTCTGTTTGGTTTGCCAGTGTCCATTCACCTATAGATGGCACATAGCCCACGTAGTTATGATTTATAGCCTGCTCTGTGCCCCATGATGTGCGATAAAGAAACTAAAAACTGACTTATGAAAGTACAGTAAAATATTATATTATCACATTGTTTCAGTTGTAAATTTGTTACTATTTCAAAATTAATTATTTACTGAACTAGGTTATTTAAAATGTACAGTGGTGTGAAAAAGTGTTTGCCCCCTTCCTCATTTCCTGTTCCTTTGCATGTTTGTCACACTTAAGTGTTTCGGAACATCAAACCAATTTAAACAATAGTCAAGGACAACACAAGTAAACACAAAATGACATTTGTAAATGAAGGTGTTTATTATTAAAGGTGAAAAAAAATCCAAACCATCATGGCCCTGTGTGAAAAAGTGATTGCCCCCTAAACCTAATAACTGGTTGGGCCACCCTTAGCAGCAACAACTGCAACCAAGCGTTTGCGATAACGTGCAATGAGGCTTTTACAGCGTCCTGGAGGAATTTTGGCCCACTCATCTTTGCAGAATTGTCCTAATTCAGTTACATTAGAGGGTTTTCGAGCATGAACGGCCTTTTTAAGTTCATACCACAACATCTCAATAGGATTCAGGTCAGGACTTTGGCTAGGCCACTCCAAAGTCTTCATTTTGTTTTTCTTCAGCCATTCGGTGGTGGACTTGCTGGTGTGTTTAGGATCATTGACCTGCTGCAGAACCCAAGTTCGTTTCAGCTTGAGTACACGAACAGATGGTCGGACATTCTCCTTCAGGATCTCTTGGTAGACAGCAGAATTCATAGTTCCTTTTATCACGGCAAGTCTTCCAGGTCCTGAAGCAGCAAAACAGCCCCAGACCATCACACTACCACCACCATATTTTACTGTTGGTATAATGTTCTTTTTATGAAATGCAGTGTTCCTTCTACGCCAGATATACTTGGACACACACCTTCCAAAGAGTTCCACTTTTGTCTCATCGGTCCACAGAATGTTGTCCTAAAAGTCTTGGGGATCATCAAGATGTGTTGTGGAGAAATTGAGACGAGCTTTGATGTTCTTTTTGCTCAGCAATGGTTTTCTCCTTGGAACTCTGCCATGCAGGCCATTTTTGCCCAGTCTTTTCCTGATGGTGGAGGCATGAACATTGACCTTAAATGAGGCAAGTGAGGCCTGCAGTTCCTTGGACGTTGTTGTGGGGTCTTTTGTGACCTCTTGGATGAGTCGTCGCTGCGCTCTTGGGGTAATTTTGGGCGGCCGGCCACTCCTGGGAAGGTTCACCACTGTTCCATGTCTTCGCCATTTGTGGATAATGGCTCTCACTGTGGTTCGCTGGATTCCCAAAGCTTTGGAAATGGCTTTATAACCCTTTCCAGACTGATAGATCTCAATTACTTTCTTTCTCAATTGTTCCTGAATTTCTTTGGGTCTCGGCCTGATGTGTAGCTTTTAAGGAACCTTTTGGTGGACCTTACTGTGTCAAGCAGCTCCTATTTAAGTGATGCCTTGATTGTGAACAGGTGTGGCAATAATCAGGCCTGGGTGTGGCTAGAGAAATTGAACTCAGGTGTGGACAACCACAGTTATAGTATGTTTTAACAAGGGGGGCAATCACTTTTTCACGCAGGGCCATGATGGTTTGGATTTTTTTTCACCTTTAATAATAAACACCTTCATTTACAAATTGCATTTTGTGTTTACTTGTGTTGTCCTTGACTATTGTTTAAATTGGTTTGATGTTCCGAAACACTTAAGTGTGACAAACATGCAAAGGAACAGAAAATGAGGAAGGGGGCAAACACTTTTTCACACCACTGTATGATCATGACATGAAGCAAGCACAGAAAAGTAGCATCTGCTAAATGACAGCTACAATACAAAAAAAAAAAATCTAATTCCAGTTTCACTGCAGCCCCAGGTGACTGTCTCTAAGCTCTGAAGCAGGAGCCTTGCAAACCCTCCTGTGCAGTGCTACTTTGCGCTTGCAGAGGGCCCTTTGGTTCCCAATGTCTTGTATAACTATGGCAATGCTCTTAGTTTGCAGAATTTATTAGGAAATCATTACCTTCCACTGCTGGGGTCAGGATCCTCCAAGAGAGTCCTTATGGAATCTCTCTTTGATTGGTTATTGGCTTTATCCAAATGTACCACTGCAATGATGCAAGAACAGAGTTTTAGTGAAGTGCATGAATTATAAAACGTAGTATAATTAAAATCTAAGGCTTATATTTTTTGAAACAACATACAGCACGGAAACGTTTTTTGTTTGTGACCCCGCACGGGAGAGTTTCCCGTTTCCAATGCCAAAAGGAATTAGGAGGCCCACTGTCACCAGTGCAGGAAGGAATCAACAGCAATAAAAACACTTTTTAACACTTCCTCAGCCTACTTAAAATGCGTCTTATGTGTGACCTATTTAACAGATCATATTTTGTAAAGGGATATCTCTCAAATAGGGGCATAAATAAATAACAATGAAGACCTGACAGAGGTTCCAACACTGCAAAATTTTGCATTGGCTGGATTCAGGTTTAAAAAAGCAGCTCAAAGTAGCCAATCATCAACAGAGTGGCAGAATAGAAAGATGGGTTTTTTTTGTTTTTTTTTGTGTTGCTGCTGTTATCTATGGGGCAATCCCGCTTACATGTTTGTTTCCTTTTCACCTTAGTCATTGCACCTACAATTACACTATATATGGATGTGCGACATGATAACTTCATCAATACACAATACATAGGTGTTTTGATATGACATGTATACACACTTCTTTTATCATCATATCATATATGGGTGTTTGATATGATGCCTCTTGCTATATACTTGTGGGCATGGGATTATACACATATATGTATAATCAATGGGTATAAAAATTTAAAACCAATTGCTGGAGACATGTGCGGGGGTATGACACATAAATATATTTGTGTCTTGTTTTTCCGGCACACTATGTCAGAGCCATATGTCTTATATGGTCTGTATTAAGTAGCATATATCACATATTAAACACAATCTCATTTTGATTTTTCCGCTGCAGGTACTGTCTATCCATAACCGCACCATCGGGTGACTGGGCCCCTTTTTCCCTAACCAGGGAGGGGGATGTGGACCTTAAGAGTGACTTCCCGCAAGGCATTTTGTGGCCTTGGCCCATCCTTGGTTGCGGCATCTGCGGAGCAATTCAGATCCCTGGCTGGGGAACCAAAGGGTCCTTTTTCGTTTCCCCCTTTTTTAACCCCCTCTTTTAAGTGAGGGGCTCTACATGTGGGAATACATTTCTTCCCTGTTCGGATACACTAATGGGGTAACTATACCTATTTATGTGATGATGATATGCCGAATATTGTGTGTAGAAAATAATTGTCACATATCTTCCCATCAGCAAGTCCCTCTGAAGAAGACCCCAGTGTGGATCGAAACGCGTCAGAGCCACGTATGTTTCATATTCTTTGACTTGTATTATACAATGTTGATATGAAATCACTGTCTGATGATATGTATCTGTTTCTTTCTTTTTTAACAATTTTTCCACTAGAGCTCATTTTTATTTTTATTATCATGCTAAGGGGGCTTTTTTGCTTTATTTGAATAAATATAATTTTTTCCTACATCATTATTTAGTTTTATACTTTTTTTCAGTTTTTTGCTGCCTAAAAACCCTAATTTTGGGGAGTCTCTTCCATTTACAAAGAGAAAGATGTAAAACAGTATGTAAAGTACTGTACATAGGGATTCATGGTCTTATACAGTAAGTCCCCTACATACGAACATTCAACTTGTGAACTTTCAAAGATGTGAACATGTGTTCACATGACCAATCCTATAAAGCTGGGCGCAGACACATTGTTTTTTTTTGTTTAACCACTTCCCGACCGCCTCAAGCAGATATACCGCGGCAGAAGGGCACGTACAGGCAGATTAATGTACCTGTACATGGCCCTTTAAGAGGCGGCTTGAAGGTGCCCGCCGGGAGCTCCACGACCATGGGTCCCGTGGACTCGATGTCCACGGGGATACCGGCGATCGTCTCACAGTGAGGAAGAACGGGCAGATGCTAATGTAAACAAGCATCTCCCCGTTCTGCCTAATGACACTGTCACTGATCACAGATCCCTGTAATCGGGAGCGTTGATCAGTGTTGTGTCACACACAGCCCCTCCCCCCACAGTTATGCCTCATACACACGATCAAACAATCCAGTGGAAAAGTACGGCGGACTCAAGTCCGCCGGACAATCCCCCCGTGTGTAGGCTCCGGCGGACTTTTTTTACCCAAAAGTCCGGCGGACTCGCATTTCGGCGGACAATCCGGCCGCGTGTGTGCCAGTCCGCCGTACTTTTGAAATGAACGGACTTTTCCCGCCCGGAGAAAAGTCTGCTCATTTTGAGCCCCCCCACCCCAAAGCACCTTGTCCCCATGTTGATGAGGACAAGGGCCTCTTCCCGACAAACCTGGCCGTTGGTTGTCGGGGTCTGCGGGCAGGGGGCTTATCGGAATCCGGGAGCCCCCTTTAATAAGGGGGCCCCCGGATACCGGCCCCCCACCCTATGTGAATGAGTATGGGGTAATGTACCCCTACCCATTCACCTGCAAAAAAAAAAGGAAAAAAAAAAACACAACACACAAGGGTTAAAATAGTTTACTGCACAGCTCCGGGGGTCTTCTGTCCATCTTCGGGGGTCTTCTTGCCAAACTCCTCTGCTATCTTCTGCTAGCTCTTTTACTAGCGGAGGAGCCTGGCTTTCTTCTTCGCCGCCGCCCTCTTCTTCCGACTTCTGGGGTCTTGTCCCTCTCTTCGGTTCTTCTTGCCGGGCCACCGCGCCTTCTTCTAGCTCTTTTACAGGCGGTGGTCTGGTCATCTGTCGCCGCTGTCGCCGTCTTCTGTTCTTCTTTTCAGATTTTGCCTCGTCACTGCCTCCGCTCACAATGGCAGGGACGCGGCGCGCGGCGAATTATATAGGTACATCACCGAATGATGCCCCACCCATTATGATGTCACAGTCCCAGAGGATGCTGGGACTGTGACATCATATTGGGCGGGGACATCATCCGGCGATGTCCCTATATAAGTCGCCGTGCGCCGGGTCCCTGCCATTGTGAGCGGAGGCAGCGACGAGGCAACATCTGAAGAGAAGAAGAGAAGAACAGAAGACGGTGACAGCGACGACAGAAGACAGAAGACAAGAAGAACCGAAGAGGGGGACAAGACCCCCGAAGTCGGAAGAAGAGGGCTGCGGCGAAGAAGAAAGCCGGGCTCCTCCGCTAGCAAAAGAGCTAGCAGAAGATAGCGGAGGAGTCTGGTGAGAAGACCCCCAAAGACAGACAGAAGACCCCCGGAGCTGTGCAATAAACTATTTTAACCCTTGTGTGTTGTGTTTTTTTTTTTACTTTTTTTTACAGGTGAATAGGTAGGGGTACATTGTACCCCATACTCATTCACATAGGGTGGGGGCCCGTATCCGGGGGCCCCCTTATTAAAGGGGGCTCCCGGATTCCGATAAGCCCCCCGCCCACAGACCCCAACAACCAATGGCCAGGGTTGTTGGGAAGAGGCCCTTGTCCTCATCAACATGGGGTCAAGGTGCTTTGGGGTGGGGACAAGGCACCCCCCCATGTTGAGGGCACGTGGCCTGGTACGTCTCAGGAGGGGGGTGCTCGCTCATCCCCACCCCCTTTCCTGACCGGGTAGCGTGCTCGGATAACGGTCGTAGGGGTTCCCCTTTAAGTCCATAACAGGTGACGTGCCAGCGACGCCTCCTTCGCTGGCCCCGGCTACCTGGAGACGCGATCAAAATGAGCGGACTTTCCTCCGCGTGTGTGGGCAAGTCTGTTCATTTCAAAAGTACGGCGGATAGTCCGGCGGACTTAGTACGCCGTATTAGTCCGCTGAAAAAGTGCCATGTGTGGGCAAGTAGCTCGTTCAGAAAGTCCGGTGGACAGTCCGGCGGGAAGTCCGCCAGACTAAGTCCGTTGGATAGTCTGCTACGTGTGTACGTGGCATTAGATTCACTCCCTAGGACACTATTAACCTCCACAGCTCCACCTAGTGGTTAACATCTTCACTGCCCTTCACATTTACACAGTAATCAATGCATTTTTATTTGCACTGATCGCTGTATAAATGTGAATAGTCCCAAAATCACACCAAAAGTGTTCGCATAATGTCGCAGTTACGATAAAAATGGTTGATCGCTGCCATTACTAGTAAAAAAAAAAAATCAATAAAAATGCCATAAAACTATCCCCTATTTTGTAGACAGTATACAAAAAAGTATATCTTTTGTGCAAACCAATCAATAAATGCTTACTGCGATTTGTTTTTACCAAAAATAATGTAGAAAAAATGGAAAATTCCTATCAAAATACTTACCGTAATTTTCCTTTCCTGATGGACTCCATGGCAGCAACGTGTGGGTTAAGTCCCGCCTCCACTACCCATAGGACACTACTCCCATAAATCTTTGCTCCCTGCCCCTGGCCGTGTTCGGTAACTAGCCTACTCCAGCCATTTTGGGAGGGAACTCCTGCTGCCATGGAGTCCATCAGGAAAGGAAAATTACGGTAAGTATTTTGATAGGAATTTTCCATTTTCCTGACAGACTCCATGGCAGCAACGTGTGGGAAATAACTCGCCAAACACACCCGGGTGGGCAAAAAATGCTGAACAAAAGATTTATTTAACACTGTCGGCCGACAGGACTTTCAAACCAAAATCAACAGAGGATAAAGAAGCTGGCTCAACACAATAGTGAGACATGAAAGTATGAATAGAAGACCAGGAGGCCGCTCTGCAGATTACATCAGGTGCAACGTGGCGTGAAGCCGCCCATGAGGTTGAGAGACTTCTGGTAGAGTGAGCTGTAACCGCCTCAGGAGGAGCCAAGCCCTTCTCTCTATAAGCCCATTGAATTGCTTGAACCACCCAAGCAGCGATGGATCTAACGGAGGCCTTGGCGCCTCTACTTTTCCCGTTAAATAGCACGAAGAGGAAGTCAGATTGACGAAAAGAAGCTGTAATATCCAGATATTGTTTTAGAGTAACTCCCAAATCGAGTGGATGTGGATCTTGACTTCCAGCAGAATTGAAGGTAGGAAGAGTGATTTCCTGGTTTTCATGGAAAACAGAGGTCACCTTGGGATTTGTCCCCAACATCGGAATTAGGACCACCCTATCTGGAAAGAAGGTGAGAAAAGGTTCCTTTGCACCTAGAGACTGAATTTCGGAGATTCTCTTCGCCGAGGTTATGGCTACCAGAAAAGAGGTTTTAAGGGTTAATTCTCTGATTGAGAGCGTTCTGTCAAGTTGAGAGAAGAAATCTTGTGGCTTGTGGCCTAAGCCTGACTGCTCCTTTGAAGAATTGTTGGACCAAGGGATGATTGGCCCATGCGACTCCGGAAAAGGCTGAAATTGCTGAAACCTGGACCCGGAGAGAACTAACCGAAAGGGAGATATCCAATCCCGATTGCAAGAAGCTTAAGACGTCCCGGACTGTCAGGGTATTACAGGAACTGGATCTTGAAGACAAGTGATCTGCAAACTTCGCCCAAATTCTCTCATATACCCGGTTAGTACTGCTTCTTCGAGCACTAAGAAGAGTGGGAATGACTTCTTCAGGACAGCCTAAAGCCTTCAACCGTCCCCTTTCAAAAACCAAGCCTTTAGGCGCAGGTGATCCGGGCAAGGATGTAATCTCGACCCTTGAGACAGAAGGTCTGGCCTGGATGGTAAAGGAATTGGATCCCTGACACTGAGGAGCATCAGAAGCGGAAACCAGGGTCTGTTGGGCCAATAAGGGATTATGGCTATCACTTCTGCTGTCTCTGACCTGAGTCTCCTCAGGAACTGATGAATAATAGGAGTTGGGGGAAAGGCATAGGCCTTGTGGAACCACCATTTCTCCGTCAAGGCATCCACCCCGTAGGCTTGAGGATCCCTGTACCTTGAATAATACTTCTCTAGTTTTTTGTTGCAAGGGGAGGCAAACAGGTCGACTTCTGGGGAGAACCCCATTGTCAGGATCCAGCTGAACACTTCCTCGTGGAGAGACCACTCGTTGTTGTCCAGAAGTATCCGGGAAAGAAAGTCTGCCTGAACGTTCTGAATCCCTGGGACATAAGATGCTGTCAGATCCTTCAAGTTCCTCTGAGCCCAGGTCATGATCGGTTCCACCTCCTGGAGAAGGGATAGACTTCGGGTACCCCCTTGCCTTCTTATGTACGCCACTGCTGTGGTATTGTCTAGCCTGAGAGAGACCGAGGCTCCTGAAATCAGATGCCGAAAGGCTAGCAGAGCTTGAAAGGCTGCCCTTAACTCCAGGATGTTCGACACCGTCCCTCTGGAGGGGAGAATCCAGGTGCCCTGAGCCATTTCCGCCAGACAGTGGGCGCCCCAACCCCTGTTGCTGGCATCTGTTGTTATGGTGACCCATGAGATGGGGAGAATGGAATGGCAGTTGCAGAGATTTTCCCGTTGGAGCCACCACAGAAGGGAATTCCTCATGGATAAGGTGATCCGAATCAGCTGGGTTTTGCTGCCTGACCATTGAAGAAGGAAACCCCTCTGAAAGGGCCTCATCCTCCACTGTGACCACCTCACCATCGGAATTGTCGCTACCATAGTGCCTATAATTTTCAGGCACTGGAGAGCCTGGAGATGAGAGGCAGAGAGGGCTGGACGGATTCTGTCCCTGACCACTGACAACTTCTCTTCTGGCAATGAGATGGTGCCTCTGACAGTGTTGAATAGGGCCCCTAAGAACACCAGCCGCTGAGATGGGACCAGCTGGCTCTTCTCCAAGTTCAAGATCCACCCGAATTCCTGTAGGGTGGAGATGACCTGCTTCCTGTGTACCAGAAGTTGATCCTTGTCTTGAGCCAACAACAGAAGGTCGTCTAGGTAGTGATGTAGACGAATCCCTTTGGTTCTCAGGAGAGCTACCACTGCCAACAATACTTTTGAAAATACACGAGGAGAAGTCGATAGCCCGAAGGGAAGGCAAGTAAACTGAAAATGGCTTTCGCCCACGGAGAAGCGGAGATACTGCTGGTAATTTTCTGCAACTGGGACATGAAAATAGGCGTCCTTGAGGTCTATGGAGACCATCCAGTCCCCTGCTTGGACCGATTGTTGAATTGTGGATAAAGACTCCATCTTGAATTTTTCTTTTTTGATAAAACTGTTCAAGTGGGTTAGATCTATGACCGGCCTCCAGGCCCCGCTCTTTTTCCGGACCATAAACAAAGGAGAGTAGATTCCCATGCCTCGCTGAATGACTGGAACATGGATAATGGCGCCTTGAGCCAACAAAGATTCCACGTAGGCTAGAAGAATTAGCCTTTTTTCGTCTGAGGCTGGGAGAGAGGTGGGGACCCATCTGAGTCTGGGAGATTCCTTGAAGGTCCAAACATGACCTGAGGAGACTGTCTTGATGGTCCAGAAGTCTTGGATCGAGGCCGCCCAGACATGGCGAAAGTGGAAAAGACGAGCCCCCACCTGCCCTGTCTGAGCGGGCCCAACCTCAAAAGGATTTAGTTGGTTCCCTCTCTCCCTTCAAATCACTTTTTGTAGATTTTTTAAAAGAGGATTGTCTTGATTTCCAGGACCTGGAAAATTCACGGCCTGGTCTGTAACTGCGAGCTTCCCTGGCTCGTTCCTGGTACTGTCTCTTTGGAAAAGACCTTCTCTGGGCTTGCAAACGCCGGTCCTGGGGGAGGAACCCCGACTTTCCACCAGTGGCTCGGGTAATAGCCTCATCCAACTTATTGCCGAAAAGGGAGGACCCTTCAAAGGGGATGCGGCACCATACTTGTTTTGAGGCTGGGTCTGCCAGCCAGGGGCGGAGCCAAAGAGCCCGTTTAGCCGTAACAGAAGAAAGCATCACCCGAGCCACCAGGCGTATAATGTCGATAGAGGCCTCCCCAAGAAAGGCGGAGGCCAGCCTAAGCTCTTGGATAGGCGAGCTCTTAGCTGTATCTTCAGAGATATTTCTAAGTGTCTCATCTACACTATCTGTCCATATCTCCATTGCTTTGGACATAGCGGCCAGAGCCAACGCTGGCTTACAGGCCATTCCTGCTGTGAGATACACTCTCTTCAAATCAGCATCAATTCGTCTGTCCAGAATGTCCTTAAAAGACACAGTATCCTCTAAGGGAAGTGTGACATGTTTCACCAGCCGCATGACTGCTGCGTCTACCAACGGTGCTGACTCCAAATGCTTCACCTCTTCTTCATTGAAAGGATAGAGTTTCGAAACCTTTGATAGCATGGAATTTTTCTTCTCCACCTTGCCCCATTCATCTGTGATAATCTCACCTAGCTCAGAAATAAAAGGAAAATTAATCCGTTCCTTCTTTAATTGCTTAAAGAATTTTCTTTGTTTGGAAGGAGCAGCCACAGAATCTTCCCAGTTCAGTGTCTCTTTAACAGCTCTGACCAGAGGAGGCAGTAGAGCGAAATCAAAGCCCACACAGGGATCACTTTTATCAGAGTCACTGTCAGATATGGCAGCTGAGGGGTGGCTATGCGCAGAGGATTCCCAAGTATCCTGCAGCTGAGTCTCCCTTCCTGGAGAAAGTGGCAGCTCTGCCGGGGGAACATAGGACTGGCCCTCAATATTTCTGAGGGACTCCTTAACAACTTTCTCCACCAGGGTTTTAAGTTGTTGATCCGCGTCACCCCTTTCATTAGAAGCCTTGGCATAGCAAGGATCGCATAAAGATTTTCCTGCCGGTACAAGAGCTCTGCACCCCCAACAAGCACTAGCTGAGTGACTAGATTGAGTCCTCGAGGAGTGCGATCTTTCTTCACTACGGTGTCCTGATTTTGAGGAGGAACCATAATGTTTAGATTTGGAAGAGGAGTGCCGGTGATGCGACTTGGAGGAGTCGCTCCCTCTATGAGAGTTGCGATGCTGTTCTGACCTGGAAGGGCTGAAAAAGACACAAGACAAGAAACCACAAGATACAAGACATCAGGACAGAGCTAACAGATACATACCCCTCCCCCACCAGACCTTCAGGTGATCATTAGAAATACCTTTGATGAGAGGGCTGGCCACAAGCAGGCGGTAAGGAATCCATGTCCTCAGCGATATCCATACGCGCTGAAAAGATGACAAGGGATCAGTGCAAGGGACAGGGAAGGGATAGCCTCCCTATCCCAGAATGCCACTTACCAGTGGATGCAACACAGAGGCAGGGGGAAGTCACCGCAACAGCCCGCAAGCATTCCCAAAGCTTGCAGACAAATTCCACATTTAAATAGCCCGCCCCTGTGATGTCACCGCCGTGCCTGTGCGCATGCGCGAAACAGCGGCATTTTGCCGCTATCGCGCATGCGCGAAACCAAGCCTCGATCTCAACCGCGTTCGCGCATGCGCAGTACGGCCGAAAACGCAAACCCGGAAGTAGAACGGCGGCTGGAACGCGGAAGAACCAGCCGCCATGCCTGCACATACAAACAAACAGAAACAAACGAAGACAAATAATAAGATACAAAAACTGCTGCCATAAAGAACTTTTAGAACCTCTCACCACTCCCACCACGATCGATCACTCGGCCGAAGATAAGGTAAGATGACACCGGACTTTCCAGGGGGCAAAACAGGTCACCTGCTAATAGCTGGCTATCCGACCAATGCGCAGCCTGCCTGCCAGTGGCCAGGACATGTGGCTTCTTCACAGCGCCTCTTCCACTGCCCACTCCATACCCTGCTAATAGCTAGGGCTTAGCGGAGTAATGCGACTTTCCAGACCCAGAGTCGCAGACCGGCCGACCTCGATCGTGGGGATGATAAATCTTCAGGTAGGAAGACCACTTCTGGGTCCTTCGGAGGAGGACAAAAAAAGAACACGGCCAGGGGCAGGGAGCAAAGATTTATGGGAGTAGTGTCCTATGGGTAGTGGAGGCGGGACTTAACCCACACGTTGCTGCCATGGAGTCTGTCAGGAAATACGTATCGGCCTAAACTGAGGAAAAAAAAGTTTTTTATATATATTTTTTGGGGATATTTATTATGGCAAAAAGTAAAAAAGAATGCGTTTTCTTAAAGAATTTTTTGTTTATAGTGCAAAAAATAAAAACCGCAGAGGTTATCAAATACCACCAAAAGAAAGCTCTATTTGTGGGAAAAAAAAGGACATCACTTTTGTTTGGGAGCCATGTCGCACGACCGTGGAATTGTCAGTTAAAGTGACACAGTTCTGAATCGTAAAAAGTGCTCTGGTCTTTGGTCAGCCAAATGGTCCGGGGCTTAAGTGGTTAACCCACCAGGCTGAATGAAAAAAAAACAAGCAATGTTGGTTCAGCGATCTCCCCCGCTGTGTCTTTATGTTCTGGCAGGGGGGCCCGCCCCACCAGAACATTGGTCAGTGCTTGCAGCCTTTGTCTGCAAGCTCTGATCTTTGCTGGACTTGCAAAAGGGCTCCCGGAACGAAACTCATTCGTAATTAGGGGGCTTACTGTAAAGTATATACCTAGAAATACAACCTACGCTTCATCATCTTGGTATCAGATTTTCCTATACAGAACCACAAGGTGAAACCAAATGGAGAGTGTTTGAACCGACAGCTACAATTCCTGGAAGTTTCTACTGATAAAAACTCAGCAGTGGTGTATTCAGGGGCCACGGAAATGGATGGCAATTGGCATACTTAAAAAATAGATGTTTTAGGCATTACCGTACTTTAAGTACAATAATTAAGCCAATTATGTGTATGAAAGTGTTTTACAGGAAGGAATAATACACAAATACTGGGATATTTCCTGTAATATTACATGGCATAAGAGATTGTGGGAGAAAAAAAAAATGTTGGATTAGTAGCATAAATATTTGAATCTACTAAAATATAC
Organism: Lithobates pipiens; assembly: GCF_037356315.1. Lineage (NCBI taxonomy): Eukaryota > Metazoa > Chordata > Amphibia > Anura > Ranidae > Lithobates > Lithobates pipiens. The sequence continues at coordinate 134,552,482 of NW_027507686.1, read as the reverse complement.
CTAATTTGTTTTATCTGTACAACCAGCATCCTATTCCAATTCACAGTATTTAGAAATAAATTTATAAATAATTTATCGTTCTAAAAACAACCTCGGCCCTTATGTATTACCATTGCTGTAGTTGTAATGGATCAGCTGCCCGTTTCTGGGTTTCGGTAGAGACATTGGGGTTTCCTCTGCTGGAAAGTTGCCAAGCTTGTACTCTACAAATAATTTCTTTATGGATTGGTTCTGTACCACTTCTGAATCATTATCCAGACTCAAAGACATAATCTCTATGCAGATCTTCTCTGATAGCTAACAGAAGGAAAAAACACAGGACACAACACATGAGCACACAGAAACAAAATGCATTTATATGGGCTTCCACATCAACATGTCATTTTGCTTTTTTTCTGCACCAAGTTTGTTTACATGGACATAGGAACCCAATATAAGAGAAAACAATAGCATCACTTAATAAATCAAGGCAAAGGGGCTACTTTTTATACAATTCTTAATCTGCACTACAGAAAGGGAAAACAAATGGTTGCTGTGGGTTTTTATTGTAGATCCTTTGGAAATGATTAAATCCAAAACTTTTGCATGCAAACTTTTTGAAAGCATTATTTACGGTGCTCAACCCTGTTGTGCCCAATGAGGTGCGCACATGCAAAAATGTGTGTAACAAACCTACACACCTCTAAAAATGTTAACAACTCACAGAAGTAAGATAATACGAGTTTGAGTTATTACAGGTTTTGCTATGCCTTACACAACAGACACACATCTCTTCACACAGCTGCCTTAACCACAACAATTTAATCTCCTAATGAAAAAAACAATACACATGGAGGTCCTTTTATTAGAGTCAGTTCATCATTTTATGTTTCTGTTTAACAGATTAAACATAACATAAAATAAGCAAATAATTAAGTCACATTTACAGTGCAAAAATGCAGGCAGCAGTGCAAAACCCCTGTTGATCCTTGTTTGCTGTTGCGGAGACAGGAACCAATCAAATACCTTACAGATATAAAATTGTAGACTCTTATTTTTTTATTCCCAGAATTCATCTTACCATAACTACTCTGGGACTGAGTTTTGAATCCAAAATGCAAAATGAAGGTCTACAAAAAAATATAAAATTTAAAAAGCAGATTTTGCTCAAGAGCAGCTACATTTTGATGTGACTCTGGCCCCGTTCACACCAAAGCAATTCTTCAGCACGTGTATAACATGTATAAATAGTATGAACAACGATCTGCCATCTCCCCTAGTCAGTCCCTTCCCCCCTTACCCCCTAGGGAATACAATTAACTCCTTGATCGCCCCCTAGTGTTAACCCCTTCACTGCCAGTGACATTTTTACAGTAACCAATGCATTTTTATAGCATGGATCGCTGTATTAATGCCAATGATCCCAAAAATGTGTCAAAATTGTCCTATGTGTCCGCCATAATGTCGTAGTCCCAATAAAAATTGCAGATCGCCGCCATTACTAATAAAAAAAAAATAATAATAAAAATGCTATAACTTTTTCTTAAACCAATGAATATACGCTTACTGTGATTTTTATTACCAAAAATATGTAGAAGAATACATATCAGCCTAAGCTGAGAAAAAATGTGCTTTTTAAAAAAAGAAATGGATATATTTATTATAGCAAAAAGTACAAAATATTGTGTTTCTTTTCAAAATTTACGCAGTTTTTTTGCTTATAGCGCAAAAAATAAAAACCGCAGAGATGATCAAATACCACCAAAAGAAAGCTCTATTTGTGGAAAAAAAAAGGACGTCAATGTTTGGGTATAATGTCGCATGACTGCACAATTGTCACTTAAAGCGACGCAGTGCCAAATCTCAAAAAGTGCTCGGGTCAGCTGTTTTTTTTTTCTGTAACGTGCAAGGCAATGCCATAATGTGCTACTAGCACGTTATGTGAAACTTACCTTAGAACGAAGGCCTCCAGCAGCACGCTGTTACGCTGAAGATGCTTCCATCTTCACCCGGTCTTCCCTCTGGGTTTGTGGACTCCGGTTGTGTGAGTGGCCAAAGCTGCAAAGATGTCACTCCCACACATGCGAGCAGGAACCACCGATTATGGCACAGGACTTTAAAGGAGCAGCACGGGTATGCCGTTCCTTCAGAGAGCATGCGCCGGTAACGTCTAAGGTAAATATCTCCTAAACGGTGCATGTTTAAGCCCTTGTACACACGGTCTGACATTCCGACAACAAAATCCATCAGATTTTGTCCGAAACTGTTGTTGCATACACATGGTCGGACAAAGTTGTCGGAAAATTCGATCGTTCGTAACGTGATGACGTTATTTAGTTACGAGGGGACTACGTTCAGGTTAGTAGCCAATAGCTTTGGTCTAGGAATTTGATCTGAGCATGCGTGGCACTTTTATCTGATCGGAATTCTCTACAAACGATCGGACAAAGTTCTATCATGTTGTCGGAAAATTTTTATATCCAGCTTTCAAACTTTGTTGGTCGGACATTCCAACCGAAAAAGTCAGATGAAGCCCACACATGGTCGGATTATCTGACAACACGGTCCGATCGGACATTTTCCATCGGGAATGTCCGACCGTGTGTACAAGGGCTTAGAGATATTTAGAGTACCTATAGGTAAGCCTTATAATAGGCTTACCTAGAGGTAAAATTCATGCATGGGAGTTTACACCCACTTTAACCCCTTAGGTTCCACAGTGAGTATAACAAGCATGCTTTACTGCATATACAGACTGATTTTACTGTTGTGGGTTTAGTAACACTTAAGGAACGATTTACCACCTTAATGACCAGACCATTTTTTGCAATACGGTACTGCGTCGCTTTAAGTGAAAATTGCGTGGTCGTGCGACGCTGTTCCCAAACAAAATTGATGTTTTTTCCCCACAAATAGAGCTTTATTTTGGTGGTATTTGATTACCCCTGCATTTTTTTTGTGCTATAAAAAGATATTTTTTACTTTGTCCTATAATAAATATCTCATCAAAAACAAAAAAAAACTAAATTCTTCATCAGTATAGGCCGATATGTATTCTACATATTTTTGGTATAAAAAAAATCACAATAAGCATATATTGATTGGTTTGCGCAAAAGTTATAGTGTCTACAATATAGGGTCGAGATTTATGGCATTTTTATTATTATTTTATTTACTAGTAATGACGGTGATCAGCGATTTTTAGCAGGACTGCGACATTGCAGCGGACAGAATGGACACTTAAAAATAGCCACTGATTACTGTATAAATGCCACTGGCAGGGAAGGGGTTAACACTAGGGGGTGATCAAGGGGTTAAGTGTTCGCTAGGGAGGTGTTTCGAACTATGGGGGGAGTGTAGTGACTGAAGGAGGAGACAGATTGCTGTTCCTAATCACTATGAACAGCAGATCTGTCCATCCTCCCCTGAAAGAGCAGGGATCTGTCGCTCTGCTGTATGTTTGTATTTTCATGTATGAATTAAAAAAATATATACCGTATATATTAGTATGCATCAGGTAATACTGTCAGTATACTGGTATAACCACTGCACTGACAGTCTGATAACAGACAGCAAACAAAAGTGATGTTATTATGATTTTTTTTTTTTATTGGAGGTGTTAGCACTTAGGTAGGCCTAAAGTAAAATACTGACTTTTAGGAGATTTTTAAGGGTAAAATAAAAAAAAAAAAAAAAATTGGGCTAACTTTACTGTTGTCTTATTTATTTAATTCAAAAAAGTGTATTTTTTCCAAAAAAAGTGCGCTTGTAAGACTGCTGCGCAAATACGTTGTGACAGAAAGTATTACAACGACCACCATTTTATTCTCTAGGGTGTTAGAAAATAAATTAATATATATATATATATATATATATATATATATATATATATATATATAAATGTTTGGGGGGGTTCTAATTAATTTTCTAACAAAAAAAACAAAAACAATTTTAAATTGTAAACACAGAGTCTAAAAAATAGGCCATTAAGTGGTTAAGGTGCTTAGCAATATCATTACAATCTTAAATTGATACATGAATATTATTTCCAATTTCACAGCAAAACAACATCTAATTAAATTTCTGTGGAAATTTTATAAAAACATCTCCAAACAAAAATGACATTGCTCAGACACATCCATATTAACAACAGCCTGCAGATTTAGACTATTACAATAGGAGAATATTTGGAAGTGTTTTTATTATAAGGACTAAGAGAGAGTACCCATTTAAAACGACAATTTCCACAGCTGTCAAGCTGACTGAATATTTGATGTGTGCAGGCTTCTCTTCTCCTATAAATGAGACATTTCCTTTCATCTTGTACCCTAACATGCGTTACCTAAACCCCCCAAATCTGAATATTTCAATAAGGTTCTTTCATTATTCACTAGGTTCATGGAAATTTTACTAGGGCAACCACATTTTTCTGTCGTTATGCATACAGGTACAAGCCTTCAGCTGGCAATATTACCTCGATTAGCATAGTTTGATGAAATATTTAAGAGGTTTTCTTTTTTTATTATTTTATTACTCTAAAACCTAATAAATCAAATGACTGCCAAATGCCATTAAGGTGACACTCTGACTGCAATGCGCTTTTCATATTCAAATTTAAAAACAGGCTGATGAAAGTATGTGTGGATTTCTCATTTTAGCCGCCTGCAGCTCATATTCACAAGTTATTATATTATATATTAAATATATGTTTTAAGCAAATTAGGGTGTATTATTTATTTGGATAAACTTGCATTTCAGTCACCTTGTTACATGTATACAAATTATATATATATATATATATATATATATATATATACACACACACATATTTATATATATACATACATACACACACATTATATATATATATATATATATATATATATTACACACACACACACACAAACAAATATATGCCACCCATGTTCAACATATGGCTATTGTATGAATTTAGAATCTAGATAGAATTAAATTATTTAGGTGATCTTTAAAGAAATGAACACATTTTTTATAAATACAAAAGAACTCTGACCAAGCTGTAAATAGCTATTTTTAACTGAGTTATATCCATTTGGTATTTTGTTATTTCTGATTTACATTATCGTTGTTATAGGCTCTAGGAACACCTGAGTTCTGAGAGTAAAACATAAGTTTTCTGCCTACTGACTCAAAAATCAAAAGTCTTTCAGGCATGACTTATTGTAAATGAAATTAAGCTATACCTTCTTTATCAAACTATCTGAGGGAAAGTTGAGCTGTTTCTGCTGTAATCTACCATAAACAAATAATCTAATCATTGTAATTGTCTTAAGAAAATGTATGCATTAGAAGTTATCATGTGTAAGGGTAGCGTATGGGTAGGTTACCCACTGCAAGAGAGAGTACTAACAATTCTGAATTTCTTTCTTTTCCAAACCATTTTTTTATGTACTAATGAAAGTCAAACGGGTTGATTTACTTAGGGCAAATAGTCTGTGCACTGCAAGTACACCCCCAAGTGCACTGCAAGTGCAGTTACTGTAGATCTGGTGGGAACATGTAGCTCTCAATGGACTCCAATAAACTGATTTTATGGTAATTACAAACATCTCATTTTCTTTCTCTTCCATTGAGCTATGCAGACATTAGACATTTAGATACAGCTGGGATGTCTAAAAGCAGTCCACTTGGGGGGGGGGGGGGGGGGGGGGGAATTGAGCAACAACCAGTGAGGTTGTTTTTTTAAAAAGAACCACCTAAAAGCAGTACATATATTGAGGCATCCCCCTAAAGCCTTACACTTCCAGTCCTTGGGATTAATGGAATGAAAACTCAAGAAGGTTGCCTAGCCAGACAACCAATCTCTCTATGCAAGATATCCAAAGAATGTTAGAAATCATGCCAGCATTACAGTCTATAAGGGTTGTGACAGCCTATAAGGGTGAAGTGACCCCTGAGACTAGTAAAACATTTAAAGTGGAATTAACCCTCCAGTCCTCGATAGTCAAGGAACCTGTTACCTCAGTCTCTGTTTGATCTGCAGTTGCCATAATGCTGCATGTGTGATCAGTTATAGCACCAGTCATTTGACAGCTTGACAGTTGGGTTGAGAGCAGAAGCAGTTGTGACAGTTATCATTTATGACATGCCTTGACTATAACTGTTTTGGGACACAGCTAAATCGATGGGTTCAGTAGTGCTTTAAGGGTAAAATCCAACAAAGTCAGCATGACTTAAAAAGGTAGTATGCACAGGAAGCTGAAGGGATCCCTCCAACCCTTCTGTAGGCCTAATGCCTTGAGGCAGGAAGCACAATGATTACCTGTGGCGTTGAAAATCACAGGGCCAAAAAAGAGAAAACTGAAGTTTAAGTCAGATATACCTTGAATCAGAATTCCAAGCACGCAGCCAGTCTGCACATATGTATAGACTTAGACCCATACAGGACACAAGTTTAGATGCTGATAACAAGCCACCACAACTGAAGCATATGGTTGTGACATTTTCTCCATCTGCTCCTTAAAACAGGGCCTACCTTGGCAGTGAAGAAATCAATTTGCAGCTGTGCGACCCTAAAAGACCCAAGGGCCTAGAACAGGAGGCTAACCCTCCACATGCATGTTAGGATTCACTGCACTAATAAGGTTTGAAAAAGCCCCTGTACACTCCTGGCTGGGGATTTCCCCAAAAGAACTGAAAAACAAGGGAGGGTGCATCGGCCTAGCACATTATCTCTAAAACCGTAAAATTCAAAAAATTGTAAAAAAAATTTACAGAAAATTGCCAAAGGCTCTGAGGAAGAGGGTACAGCCCTTGAAACACATCAGCCTTTTGGATCCTAGGTGATGTTCCCCCAAGCCCAGGAGAATGCGGAGTGGACGAATTGATTGTGTAACCTTGATGTGCTGTGTTCATTATGTTGTCTGTGAATAGCTACATTTACAACTTTTTGATTAAACTGTTTTAGAGATAATCCTCTCGGCTGTGCACTCTCTCTTTTTTGTGTTTTTTCAGTTGCTTTCTCAGCACATGCCAGCTCTGATCGAATTACTGACTTCTGTGTGCATGCATGGCATGACATTATCCCTCGCTGGTGAATAAAGAAGCTGAAAACCAGGCAACTCAAATTAGTCCAGGAAGAAGATGACAGCAACTGATGAGAAATGTAACCATTGCATCTCTGGAAAGTGGAGATGCATATTTTTGGGGCTTAGTTGAAGTTTAAGATGGGTTACTGATGTATCCACAATAGCAGCAAAACATAGTTCAACTAATTCCCTCTGAAAGGGGAAAAGTTTAGACACACACTCAGGACCAGGGTACTTCCCATCCATAAAGAAGAATGTCTCCAATAGCGGGTGAAGTGGAAAGGTTGATGCAGCTGTATGTAGGAACCCTAAAAAGCATGTAGAACACACTGCATTAAAAGAAGGTTTGAAACAACCTCTGTAAATCTGAGGTGATGGCAGGAGACTATGCTGCCTCAACAACAGCTTCTTCAGAGACAAATTGCTAGAATTTTTAACTTGAGTCAGCGATGGTAACAGGAAGCAAAGGTTTGCTCTGATCTAAGGCTTTAGGAAGGTCCAAGTTAGACTATTTAGGGGAACGCACTGGAGCGCATTTAGAACTTTTGTGGGCAGGGTACCACAATAAGCGCACACAGCCAAAAAGGAAGAAAGGTGCTTCATCTAGGCTGAAAAGACTGCAGAGTGTGTATGTCTCTCCCCCTAGTGGATGACATCAGTGCCCGATCACTCAGCCTGACCCAGCAGTGGTGGAATTTAGAAATGCATCCAGCAGAGTAAACTGTGAGATAGCTACTGTTTTTTTGAGCCAAAACGGCCTTATTTACAAGGTGAGTATTCAGAGACAGGATCTCTGAGGTGTGCCATGCCTCTGGGCTCGGAAAGTGCTCCACAGCTAACAAGCTGCACTCATGTCTGGAAATACTACAATGCCAGTGTCTGAAAGTCATATTCCTGGCTAGCCCCATAGGTCCAGCCCAGCGGGGTCTAGGTGAGGAAAGGTTGATCCAGATAGCTGCTTTACAGAGACAATCTCAAGCTGTGACATAGTGAGGAATCTTAACTGGAGTCACAAAAAAATGAATTTTCTCAGCAGAGCTAAAGAAAAGGCTTTCAACCTCTTAGGACACTAGCAAAAATGAAGGCATTTTGGGTAGAGGAGGGCGCATGGCTTACAATTTATTTTCCCTAGTGTCGAAACCTCCTGAAGGTGTCAGTATAACCCAACTGTGTATGGATTCCTGTGTTCCTCATTGGGCAGGAATTGGGCAGGAAAAAAGAGGAGAGTTATGGTTATGGTGTCTCTTAGTGTATTTTTAAGGGTCTTGATGTCTTGAGGAATAAATGTGAAGTATACTGTAATAATGTAGATGAATAAAATGTGTTAATTATAAAAGGTTTTATTTAGAATTGATCATTTAAAAAAAAAAGTTAAGTGATTTTCTAATATATAGGGAGCATCTAGAAAATTAACTTTGACTAAGCAGTACCCCAAAAAAAGTACCATTTGCCTTGCATTCCTCTTGAAAAATAACAGTGTACTTCTTGACATGAGACTATGCCTAGGCCTATGATAAATACTATTCTCACAAAATTCGAAGTGAGATTTGGTGATGTAGCTACTGCACTGTGCTTTTTCCACTTAGGGATTGCTTTAGATAAAGTTGTTTCCCTGCTCCTGTTTAATTTATTCGTTAGTACTAAGCTACAGTATCCCCTACCTACAAGTAACAATGGTGCACTTCCCTACATTTTAAATCCTTGGGTGTGTCTTCTGTAGAATATTTCCACTTTAAGAAATACAAATCACTACACCAGCTAGAAGCAATCATCTACATGGCACAGGAGGGTATGTGTATGATTTGTCTATATACAGAGAAAAGAAATTTACAAAGGATTATCATAGTGTGATCTTAAAGAGAACCAGCCACAGCTAGACTTATGCAAGAATCTAAATATGTAGTTTGAAAGCAACTTGAGACAACGCTGGCACATAGCAAAACAAATCTGCATTAGGGATCAAATATAAATCATTCATAAGTAAGCTTGCACAGTTCTAGAATAAATATTCTAATTTTGCATAAGCCCAAATGTGACTAGTTACCTATATGTAATGTGTGGAAGACAGTGTTAATTAAGTACTCTTTCTTCTAAAATTCTTCGGCCAGCAGAGATGACCACCAGTCCCCCTATTTGGCAAACAGCTTCAGTACAGTAACAAATAACTTTTATGGGAGATTTGATGCACCCATGAAGGGTTAAATCAACGTTATCAATACTTTATAAGAAGTATCAATATTTATTTATTGTTTCCATTTTGTGATGTTTTGGCAACAATTCAAAAAATATTGTTCTAGTTGTTGAAAGTTGAAGGAGGGGGAGCCTAAGGCTGATTTACAAGTTTGCATATATTTAATAGGACCCTAGTCAGTAACATTTCAGAAATTAGAAAGTTGAAAGAGATAAATGAGAAACCTCATGGGTCATTAGAGGATCAAAATTTATATGCACTTGCAGAAATGGGAAGCTGTTCCAACTAGGAATGTTCTCATCCAGTGTTCAGACAGATTGGAGTAACTGGAAATGCTCTCTTGGGGGAAAGTTCTTGGTAAACTAAAGAAGTTGTAGAAAAAGATATGTATGTGTTGCTATATACAGGATGCAGGAAGAGTTAGAAAAAGATCAAATGAAATCCCTCCTACCTATCCCAAAAGGCTCAGAGAATAAAGGAATTCAATTTAACTATTTTTTTCCTCAGTATGGAGCTCCATAAAAAATCTTTAACAAAAGGGGTGCAATATTAGGTTATTCAAAATGGGTCCAGTGACTTTTTTCAGGTTCCTGGTTGCAAAAGCCAGTTGAGAGTTTCACAACTAAATATATAAGCAGATATGGTGTTTATAACCCCCCATCCAATATGTAATATGTTCCCCTAGTCTTAGTTTATAGGTTTTGCCGTTTTAAAATAGTACTATATTATTCTCATATAATCTTGCATAATACATTTACAGTGAGAGCAGAAATTATAAAATAATTAGGTGAAATTGTCATTTTGATGTAGGTGAAGACCCTAACTGAATGACATTTAGTTTGCTATAGACCATATAGAATATAGTATATTAACCACTTGGGATCCGCGCTATTGCAAAATGACGGCAATAGCGCGGACCCACATTTTCGGGACTACGTCTATTGACGTAGTCCCGGTTACGAGCGGCCTGCGCGCCCCCTGAGGGGCGCGCGCGGCGCGCTCTGTGATCGGCGAGTCCGTGAGACTCGCCTGATCACCGATCCGTGTAAGGGGTCGATCCCGACCCCTTATCACGTGATCAGCTGTCAGCCAATGACAGCTGATCATGTGATAAAACGGAGCCGGTAATCGAAAAAAAAAAAGCCGATCGCCGGCGGCCGTGTTCGGGACATCAGTCCCGATCACGGCCAGCAATTTAAAAGGACACCTGCCCCCTGCCAGTGCCCACCTGCCACCCGCAGTGCCATCCTGAAATAAAGTAAGTGCCCCCCTGTCAGTGCCACCCAGCAGTGCCCATAGTGCCACCCAGCAGTGCCCACAGTGCCACCCAGCAGTGCCCACAGTGCCACCCACAGTGCCACCCACAGTGCCACCCAAAATCTGCCTCAGGTGCTGCACCCCAGTGCCGCCCATCAGTGCCCAGCAGTGCCGCCCATCAGTGCCCAGCAGTGCCGCCCATCAGTGCCCAGCAGTGCCACCTATCAGAGCCACCTATCAGTGCCACCTATCAGTGCCCATCAGTCCCATCTATCTGTGGTACCTATCAGTGCCCATCCGTGCCACCCATCCGTGCCACTTATCCGTGCCACCCATCCGTGCCATCTTATCTGTGCCCATCTTTGCCCATCAGTGCCGCCTTATCTGTGCCCATCGGTGCCGCCTTATCTGTGCCTATTAGTGCCGCCTTAACTATGCCTATCAGTGCCCACCAGTGCAGCCTATCAGTGCCCACCAATGCAGCCCATCAGTGCCCACCAATGCAGCCCATCAGTGCCCACCAATGCAGCCTATCAGTGCCGCCTAATCAGCGCACTTCAATGAAGGAGAAAAATGACCCGTTTGCAAAATTTTATAACAAACTATTAAAACATGATTTTTTTTTTTTGCATCTTTTTTTGTTTGTTTAGCAAAAAATAAAACTCCGAGCTGTAACTAAATACCACCAAAAGAAAGCTCTATTTGTGGGAAAAAAATGATAAAAAATTCATTTGGGTACAGTGTTGTATGACCGCGTAATTGTCACTCAAAGTGCATCAGCGCTGAAAGCTGAAAATTGGTCTGGGACTGAGGGGGGTTTAAGTGCCCAGTAAGCAAGTGGTTAAACAATTCCTTTTAATGAAATACTTGCTTTCGCCTTTTTTCATCCTGTTTGTATCACAGTACCGCTAATCTTCTGCAACCTCATTATGGTCACTTTGAGTCTGCAAGCATGCATTCCAACAAAGGTCGCATGGAATTTCTCGGTTTCTCAATTATGACAGCAGTATCCTATTTCTGCACAATGTGGGTATAAATGGCCACAAGTCCGTTGACACCAGAGGAAACTGCAAGGTCCGATTGGGTCTGCATGAACAAAACTGACAGGCGGACCTAATGTCCAGCCATGTGAAAGGGCCCTTAAAGCTGTCTTTGACCTCATACTGTATACGTTGAAAAGTCCACCTAGTAAGTATACAAAAACGTCTGATTATTTTATTTTGTTAAAAGCAAATGTGTGTATAGAGATCACATTATGAAGGTGCATTTATTTGTGACACTGTGTTTTGATGTTATTTGGAAGGAAGTAAGGATATATAAAAAGTGCCATACCTATTTTTTACATTGATATTGTAATGCTGATTTTATAAAATTAAAGTGTGTGTTATAACTTTTAATCTCCTTTAACATATAAAAGTGCCCCATGATCACTAAGATACAATACAAATGCAGTGCCTGGTGCAAGCTACCCATCTCTCTCATAGGTAGGGCCAATTTGATAAAAATGGTATGGGCGCCACAACTATTATATATACTACATAATTCCCCACAGTGGATACCACAAAGGTGGTTCACTCGGGTCGACACCATATTCAGAAACCTCCTTTGTAAGAAAAAGCTTGCTAGAATAAAACTATCCACTCTACAGTACAGTAAGGACCAGGGGGGACTGGCACTCCCAAATATGCATCTATACTTTTTTGCCGCACAACTGCAGCATCTGGGTGGTTGGGGAGAGATAGATGCGACAGATCCTTTCCGTAACATACTTTTTCAAGTTGCAGCCGATTTACCTGCAGCCTCGCATCTTGAGGCAGGCGTCCCCCAATATCTCAACTCAATGCCAACCGTAAACCTGCTGAACAAAATATGGGGCCTGGTTAGACAAAGTCTGGATTTGAGGGGATTCACAATATATACCCCGATTTGGCATAATTCCCTTTATCCGGAACTGCAAAAAGAGGGGTTTCAATCATTGGAGGCTAAGGGCATTAAGTATATGTCACAACTTTATTCACAGGCCATATTTAATCCTTTAAAGACCTGCAGGAGGAGTTTGGGCTATCGAAACACGACTTCTACAGATACTTCCAACTCCAGCACGTGGTGCAAGCACAGACACAATCTACTAGAATGGAACAAGTTGAGCACCCAATAATAACTTATATCCTTACCACACAGAAAAAAAAAAAAAACATGATCTCACAAATATATAACATGCTCTTAGCCAGGTCGCAGGATACAGCAAAACCTCTGTGCAGACATAGATGGAGGCAAGACGTTGGAGAGATAGGGGGTGAAGATTGGGAACTGTGTCTATGGTCCCCTACCAGTCGTTTCGGTGTCCCCATCGTTCAGGCTTTCACAACTTTTCATTTTACATAGAACCTACCATACCGCAGTGCTACTCTACAGATAGGGCAGGAGAATCTCTCCTCTGTGCCCCAGATGTGAGGTCGCTAATGGTGACCTTATACATCTGCTGTGGTGATGTCCAAAACTCTTCAGGTATTGGAGGGAGGTGACTAATACTATATCAGCCATAGTATATCAATCCACTGTTCAGCTTCACCTGATTACATGTTTGTTGGGTGCTGTAGACGAGGAACTTTTTATCCCTCCAACAAATATAGCTGTATCAAGACTGCTATATATTGCATGCAAGCAAATAGCTCGTCTATGGTTGGCCGCCCATAGCCCTACCACTAAATAGTGGATTGAACAGGTTAACAACACACTAATCAAAAAAAAACTGACGTATCAACATAGAAATGCGGTCAAAACGTTTTATAAAATTTGGCTGCCATGGCTAGACACCCCAGGCCTGGCACAGTTAGTGCTGGACAGGTTACTCCAGATGTAAGCCATCGGATATTTGCAAGCATTGGCCAACTATTTGTACCATATAAAGACACCATATAGTAATAGGCTGGCTTGGGGACACAGAGACTATTCTTGATACCATCCTCTCTGGGGGTTCAATCAACGTCCCAATCCGCGGTGACTCATTCGGTTTTCGGTGGTGAGTGAAGACATCACTTAGGTTCACCTTCTCTATGAAAGGTTGATGATTCAGTTACAGTTTTTAGGTTTTGTTAAGGAATACAAATGTGTCAGGTACATTATCTCTTAAAGTGGAAGTAAACCCATCGATTTAAACAAGTAAAAAAAAGGCATGCCGGGAATGCTAACTGCACATTGGCTGTGCTCTCAGCCAAACTATCAAACCATCCAATGGCTGGTGTCATAACGAATCACATGTGCAGCACCATAGCAGTTTAAGATTAAACAGAGGCAAAGATGGCAGCTTCCTTGGCTGAAAACGACAGGGGAGTTTACTTCCACTTTAATATACGAGACAAATATATAGAACTAATAGCAGGAATGACTAATGCACAATTTAAATGCAATGTTAGTCTACAGCCTGGAACTTAGTCCTGACATTCCTAACAAATGAATACAATACTGATGATATCTGGCTTCATGTAACACTTTAATGTCTATGTTTGCAATGTACATTTGTTACTATGGCACAATAAAAAACTTTTCTGATTAAAAAAACATATAAAAGTGCATCTAAACCCACAAACTTTCTTTTTTTTTTTTCAGGCCAAGAACATTTTCCGCAAGTACACAAATTACTTATTGACCTTGCGAGAAGTGCAGCTTGTCACTTTTTGTGAGCTGATCTTTTTTGCAAACTACAAAATCCCACCAACTACCATGTGATATAAGGTAGTGCCTCAATCTAAAAGATAAACAAGAATACTGGTAGGTACCATTATCCTTGAACTTGGAATGATGAAAAATGGGTGTGTCAAGGGCTACTCCAAAAATACTCTAAAAACTTCAATGCCAAGCACATCTCAAAATCTTCTTCTTTTTAACCACCAACACCCCCCCCCCCCCAAACCCTTAATATCATCAATCTTACACCCTTTATCTTGACCCCTGAAGAGGAGAGGGTTTCACAGTAGGGTTTGGGCTTTAACCCATCTGAACCTATCAATATCTTTGAAACTATCAAAGATCTCTATCTCTTTGCCCACAACCTCACCTTTAGATTCATCTTTGATAGGGACAGGCAAAGACTCAATTTGGAAAAGGAACTAGCTGAAAGAACCAAAAACTTTTCAATGCAAGAATTTAGGGCCCTGCGTGACTGGATGCTTCTTTATGAAGAGGGGGCGACAGATGCACCCTGCTCTGCCAACTCACCTGACACAACCCTTCAGAGTCCCTCAGTTCCAGAGACTAACAGGAACACTGGTAAATTCAAACCAAAGTCCCGCACATTTCCAGATCTGATGACCTGTCCATCTTTGTGGACCTTTCTTCATGCATCGATTAAAGTGGAGTTCCAGTTTTTTTTTTTTATTAAAAGTCAGCAGCTACAAAAAGTTTTGTTGCAAGTTCCACGGTCCAGTGATGTGGCCGAACAGAGCCCCACTCTTATCCCTCTCCTCTCCTCGGCACATCCATTAAAACTGCGGGCACCTGGCTGTGACAGCTTGCGGCTTCCCTGCCGGGCTTGCACTGCACATACGCTAGTCGCGCTGCCCTCTCCCAGTGGACAGGCAATCTTCTGGGACCTGTCACGTGTCCCAGAAGATTGCAGAGAGGGAGGGACGGCCTAGGGGAGAGGAGGAGCCGCCTAGGCAGTTCTGTGGGCAAAAGGAGAAAGTGAGACGGGAAATCCCACTCTAAAGTAGTCACCCACTCCCTCCCAAAAAAATGACATGGCATGTAAGGGGGGGGGGGGGGGGGGGGGTGATTAAAGCGGAAGTTCCACCTGTTCCATAATTATAAAAAAAATAAAAACAATGCATGATGTATTGGATTGAGTTGGAAGATAATACACCCAAACCTCGTCTTGACTCATGAAACTAGGTATGGACCCATTTGGTGTGTTCATGTTTTTTCCCTCTAATTTTGGAGTTTTTTTGGTCACCAAAAAAAAACAAATCTTGGATTTTTCCACCAACATATGGGGAATGCTTCTGCCAAAAGTTACTTAACCACTTGCCGACTGTAGATTTACATTGGCATAATGGTACGGCTGGGAAAATGGGCCTACAGGTATGTCTCTTTGAATTTGCCGTTGTGTGGTCACGTGCGCGCCGGTGGCGCGTGACCCTGCTGGGAGCTCCGTTAGTGGGATCGCGGGTCCCATGGACTCGATGTCCGCGGGGATACCCGCGATCGTCTCACGGAGCTGAAGAATGGGGTGATGCTAATGTAAACAAGCATCTCCCCGTTCTGCCTAGTGACAGTGTCACTGATCATAGCTCCCTGTGATCGGGAGCTATGATCAGTGATGTGCCACACACAGCCCCCCCCCCCCCCCAACAGTTAGAATCACTCCCCAGGACACACTTAACCCCTTCACTGCCAGTGTCATTTTTACAGTAATCAGTGCAATTGTATAGCACTGATCGCTGTAAAAATGACAATGGTCCCAAAAATGTGTCAAAATTGTCCGCCATAAGGTCGCAGCCCCAATAAAAATTGCAGATCGCCGTCATTATTAGTAAAAAAAAAATAATAATAAAAATGCCATAAAACTAACCCCTATTTTGTAGACGCTATAACTTTTGCGCAAACCAATCAATTTCGATGTTTTCACCAAAAATATGTAGAAGAATATGTATTGGCCTAGACTGAGGAAAAAAAATAGCTTTTTTTATATATTTTTGGGGGATATTTAATATAGGTAAAAGTAAAAAATAATGCGTTTTTGTTTATAGCGCAAAAAATATAAACCGCAGAGGTGATCAAATACCACCAAAAGAAAGCTCTATTTGTAGGAAAAAAGGATGTCAATTTTGTCTGGGAGCCAGTTTGCATGACCGTGCAATTGTCAAAGCGGCGCAGTGCCGAATCCCAAAATGTGCTCTGGTCTTTGGCCAGCAAAATGGTCCGGGGCTTAAGTGGTTAACCACTTTCAGACCGGACCAATTTGCTGGTCAAAGACCAGACCACTTTTTGCGATTCGGCACTGCGTCGCTTTAACTGACAATTGCGCGGTCGTGCGACGTGGCTCCCAAACAAAATTGACGTCCTTTTTTTCCCACAAATAGAGCTTTCTTTTGGTGGTATTTGATCACCCCTGCGGTTTTTATTTTTTGCGCTATAAACAAAAATATATAAAAAAACATTTTTTTCCCTCAGTTTAGGCCGATACGTATTCTTCTACATATTTTTGGTAAAAAAAATCGCAATAAGCGATTATTGATTGGTTTGCGCAAAAGTTATAGCGTTTACAAAATAGGGATAGTTTTATAGCATTTTTATTAATGATTTTTTATTATTTTTTTTTTTACTAGTAATGGCGGCGATCAGCGATTTTTATTGTGACTGTGACATTATGGCAGACACATCGGACATTTTTGACACATTTTTGGGACCATTGTCATTTATACAGTAATCACTGCTATATAAATGCAGTGATTCCTGTGTAAATGACACTGGCAGTGAAAGGGTTAACCAGTGGGTGGCAGTGTAGGGGTTAAGTGTTCCTAGGGGAGTGTTACTAACTGTGGGGGGGTTGAGCTTTCATTTAGTGTACACTGATCTCTGCTCCAATCACATGGAGCAGAGATCAGCGTCACTAGTTGCTAGGCAGAATAGACAAATGTTGTTTACACAGCATTTGCTCTATTCGGCCGCTCCGTGAGACGATCGCGGGGATGCCCGCGGCGATCGAGTCCGCGGGTCCCGCGACCGGACTCACGGGGGTCCCGACCAGCGCGGGAGCGCGCCGCCGCCGGCGCGCTCCCGATGGCAGGGCGGCATCGAATATTGGACGTACCTGTACGCCAATATGCCTGCCCGTGCCATTCTGTCGACGTACATCGTCGTGCGCTGGTCGGGAAGTGGTTAAACATGTATTTAGGACATAAGCGTTCATGTCATATGTTTGCAACTACTTAAAATCTGTACTTTATATGGTACTTATATGAATTCTAAAATGCTACATTTTGTACATTCAGAAGTGCTATAAATCCCTGATGAAGATTTTGCTTATGCACTAAACTTTACCATCCGGTTTCCACTGGGGATCATTCAGCAAGTAGTTGGGAAATACCAATTCCAACTCAATCCAATACATCAAGCATTATTTTTAATCTTTCTATAATTATGCAACATGATGAAATTTTCCACTCAATTTTTTTTTTTTACATACAAATAAAATTTCTTATAAAATAATTATTTTATTGCCTTAAAAATCCCAAACTAGAGGTTTTTTACATTTCTAGAAAGCCATTACCATTACAGTACCTGCTATCTGCAGAAAAGTAAAAGCTTTCTCTATATTTAAGAGTAGGTTTTGCCTCTGCCTCCAGTGCCTCCTATAGAAAAATCCTCCATTACTTCCCGATATGACAAATAGCACAACTTTAGGATGTGTAAACCTGTTAGAGTCTAAGGAAGTACTTCAGCAGCTGACCTTATTAAGTGTTCTTGCATACCAAGACCACTTACTGTTATCTCGCATATATATTATTATAGCCACATTTACCGCCCTAACTCCTCCCACAGCTTTTACACTACATAGACAGTAATATACCAAAACGTGCGGATTGTTCCTATTGTGTGCTATTACTTTGTGGAACGGTTTACCGAATGGTTCACAAAATATCGTTGTTTTTGCGGAAAAATTTGTCCCATAGGAATGAATGGCGAAATGTTCAAAACTAGAGTGGGAGGTGACAAAAGCAGACAACCCCATGATCATCCAAAATATTATGTCCACCCCATAATCAACCAAAACATTATGACTACCCCAAGATCAGCCAAAACATTATGACTCCCCATGATCACCCAAATAATTTAGACCACAAAATGATCAGCGAAAACATTATGACCACCCTATAAAAAATAATAGTTAAAAAAAAATATTTTGAAAAAAAAATATTTTGGATAAAATTCTTCAACTTTTTAAATACGATTTATACTTTTTAAAATATTAAGCTTTTTAACACTTTTCACAGTTACTCCAACCACACAACAGTAACTCAAGCCACTCCACCCAGTTACTCCGCCCACTCCAGTAGGTGAAGGCAAAAACACTTCACACAATTTCCCCAGAAATTGTAGACTTTTCTAGTTAACATATACCCTGAAGATGCCTTCCGTTACCAGGAGATTGCTCCCACCCACCTCTGTGGTTACATGCAGGCAGTGAGCACCATTCTCACTACTTAGACAGTGTCTTCCTCTGCTGAACAATCGTTTTGTACCTTACCTTCATCTTGCATAGATTGTTCATTTGGCAGAGTGTGCAGGATCTGAGTAATCACATACCAGCCTATGTCAAGCAGAGCTGTAATACTGAAAACAGGAGAAGTGAGCCCCTGCAAGTCTGTAAAGTATACTATACAATCTGATTGCGCAATCTCCCTTAAATCTCCCTCCTGCCCACCATATAGACAAATGATCCTGGGTGGGGTGCTCTCTTGTTCTGGCACAAATTGTGCCCATCAGTAATGCCAATGTGTGCCCATCAGTGATGCCAATCTGTGGCCATCAGCGATGTAAGTCACTGCTGCCTTTCAGTGCCTGCTCATTAGTGCCGCCTATCATTGCCTCCTATCAGTGCTCATCAGTCCTGCATATCAGTGCTGCCTATCAGTGCTGCATATTAGTGCCTCCTCATCAGTGCCCTTCAGTGCCGTCTCATCAGTGCCCATCGGTGTAGCCACATCAGCACACATCAATGAAGGAAGAAAATTACTCATTTACAAAATATTCTGACAGAAACTAACGAAAACGTTTTTTTCAAAATTTTTCGTCTTTTTTCTTTTCTTTTAGCAAACAATAAAATTCCAGTGGTGAAATAAAGCTGAACTCAAACATCTTCATACAATGTACAACTTACCGGCACTTGGCAGTAAATACCAAAATGTGTAGAAATGCATTTTTTAAAGGGCAATTTAGTGGTTTAAATACTTTTGTATCACAGGATTCGCTGCAGCAAGTATAAAGTTAATCTTATTTAATGCATTACAAGTAAACAGCTTCTGCCTGTGGTGTTATTGCATTTTTCTGTACTAAATGCCCCAATGGTCCTTGCAGCAAACAAATAAAATAGACACATATAATCATGGCATTTATTGGCGTTATTCAAGTGGTACCATGAACAACAGTGCTGTCCCTGCAACTTTTCCTGGTTTCTGGCCTCACTCTATTAGCCAAGTTTTGTTGGTGGGCAGCATCATATTTTATCTTTTGCTTTGTACAACCATGCAAGATCATCGAGAAGGGCTTATACCCTTTTGACACTGCTGGTGTTTTTCAGGCGCTAGAACACTAGAGCACCTGCATAGCGCCTGAAAAAAAGAGTCTCTATTCACTCTAGTGTGAAAGCCCGAGGGCTTTCACACTGGAGCGGTGCACTGGCAGGGCATCACAAAAAGTCCTGCCAGCAGTTTTTCCACTTTGAAATCAATGGGGCAGCGCTGCGATACCGTTGGGAAAATTTTGCGGGTGGATTTAACCCCTTTTCGGATGCTAGCAGGGGGTTAAAACCACCCTGCTAGCGGCCCAATAGTGCTGCCAAATCGACGGTAAAGCGGCACTAAAAATAGAACCACTTTACCGTTGATGCCGGTGGCGGCTCGGTGTGAAAGGGGTCTTAGTGCCAACAAAGCAGAGTCTGTTCCACCAGCTGAGGTTTGGGTGTTTCCAGCACTATGTTTTTGGCTTTGTCAAAGAAAAATGAATCAATTTATTAAGCCAGATTTATGATCACATGGGGGCTGAACACATGGTGCATCGGTTTCAAGCGCATGGGGCTATTCCATAACTGCCCTGCAACCAAGTGAAATGTACAAGGTTCCAACACAATATTTTGGCCTTTTGAGAGTTAAAACAGGCAGTGAGAAGGTAATATATCACCTCCCAGCCATCTGTTGCATTCTGAAAAGCAATCGACCACAGACTGCTTTTCAGCGAGGTGGAAAGGGCTGCTGCACATGTGAACGAGCCCCTGGGGCATTGTTGTCTCACTCACTTGCACATGATGGACCCATGAAGCTTTGCACAAAGATAAGAATCTTTATATTCAGAAATATGACTGTAATATCAAATCTCACTGGGAAAATTGCTCCTTTTATTTTTAAGAAGAATAAGGATCCTGGTGTGTTAGCTTTGTTCATTTGTCTGAAGTTTTTCATTTTATTTATATCTCTACACCACGCACTGCCCCTTTCTTCATGGCGTTTCAAATGTAGTTATACATACAGTAGCAGCATAGCAAACACTGACTACACGTCAACGCAATACAACCCCCTGCACCCTCTGGTAGCCCGGTTTACTTAGGTAATTGCTCTTTGCCTGGAAAGGGTGTGATCTCACATTATTTACATATGGTGCTGACGTTGAATATGGAGATTATGGATTCTATTTTATTGAGAACTTGGTAGCTGCAAATGTTAGAAACATAAGTACTCACAGGGGCCCAAAACATTCTAAATCATCAGAATACTTTGTAATCATATTTAGCTGACTGGCTGCAAGGCAAAAACATCATATAATCCACATTGCATTATAGAGGTAAATGTCATTCTAAAAAGTTACCTTCTTGGTTTACTTTATGTTTAAATTACATTTAAAAGCTTGAAACAAATTTCCTCAATATATGGTTTTGATCAATGCTACAATGAAATTCTAATTCCTCACTACATGAGAAGCAAATGAAATAGACTTACTGAGCTGCAGTGAAGAGTACAATGCATTCCCCTAAACTCCCATGCGTCAGATAAATGTCATTATTCAGAGAGTTACATATATCTAGTATAATTAGAGTGAAAAACGCTGCTTTATCTTGATGAATTTTTCCTCTCCAGTATTTTAAAAGACTCATAAATATTTAAAACAGTTCAACTATTTCAAAATGTAATGATGCTGAGATGGCTTGTTATGGCAAGGCAGAACTACAGGGGTATTTTATGAACAAAATGGTTTTAAATCAACCTGACAAACTAAACTGGGACCCTGATGTCCCTTTCCAAATTAATTTGTCAAGTGTTTAAAGAAGCGAAGATCTGAGTGGAATTTTCTACTTTAGGATCGTCCTCTCATGATAGATTAGCAATGATCATGGGTGATACAATTAGGAAAGTCTGTCTTATAATAAAGACAGAAACATTTTGACAATGACAAGCATTCCCCCAAAATCAGAATTATCACCACCACGGTATTATGGAGAGCAAATCAAAAAGCTATTACAAGGACATTAATGCATGATGAAGGTACTGAACTCAATCCAAACCAGCCATGCCATGCTGAGAGATTGTAAAACATTATTTAAAATAAGAGTATGGCACATAGAAGCTGCACATATTGTACTCCCCTCAGCAGTGGTGTATTTAGGTTTTGTGCTGCCCTAGGCCTGACTAAACTTGTGCACCCCCTAATTTAAATACGACATACCCCTTCCTGTCAGTGTCACACCCCTTCCTGTTTAAGACCTGCCCTGTCATCTGTAAACCACACCCCTTCCACTTTAGGCTCCACCCTTTCCTATTAGAGCCCCACCTCTTCCTCTCTGTACATTAAACAAGGGTACAAAGTGCAGCCTCATCAGTGCCTATCAATGCAGCCTCACCAGTGCCCATCAAAGCAGCCTCATTAGTGTCTATCAGAGTAGCCTCATTAGTGACCATCAGCACAGCCTCACCAGTGCTCATCAATGCAGCCTCACCAATGCTCATCAATGCAGCCTCACCAGTGCTTACCAATGCAGCCTCACCAGTGCCCATCAATGCAGCCTCACCAGTGCCCAGCAGCACAGCCTCATCATTGCTCATCAATGCAGCATTAGCAGTGCCAATCGATGTAGCCTCACCAGGGCCCATCAATGCAGCCTTACCAGGGCCCATCAATGCAGCCTCATCAGTGCCCAGCAGCGCAACCTCATCAGTGAACATCGATGCAGCCTCACCATTGCCTATTAATGCAGTTTCACCAGTGCCCAGCAGTGCACCCTCATTAGTGCCCATAAATGCAGCATTACCAGTGCCAATCAATGCAGCCTCATCAGTGCCCATCAATGCAGTTTCACTAGTGCCCATCAATGCAGCTTCACTAGTGCCCATCAATGCAGCCTCCCCAGTGACCAGCAATGCAGCCTCCCCAGTGCTCAGCAGCGCAGCCTCATTGGTGCCCATCAATGCAGCTTCAACAGTGCCTATCAGCGCAGCCTGATCAGTGCCCATCAATGCAGCCTGATCAGTGCCCATCAATGCAGCCTGATCATTGCCCATCAATGCAGCCTCACCAGTGCCCATCAGTGCAGCCTCATCAATAACCATCAATGCAGCCTCACCAGTGCCCATCAATGCAGCTTCACCAGTGCCCATCAGCGCAGCCTCATCAGTACTCAATAAGGGTCTCCAACTGCATTCAAATCAGACCAAATTATGTGAGTAGACTGCAGTTCCACTTTAAGCACCCGTTCACATTGGGCTGATTTGGTATGCGATTTGACATGTCAAATTGCATGCCAAGTCAGCGTCCATTGCCGGAAATGGCATCATCTGAATTGGTGCAACGCCGACTTTGCAGCATCACACCAATTCCCAAAAAGAGTTCCTGCACTACTTTTAGGGACTTCAGGGTGCAATTTGTATAGACATCTATGCATGGACCTGCACAGATATTTGTCAAATCGCCTCCTGAAGTTGGACTGCATTTCTGGTATGAAATCTTGAGTTCAGCTGAACCCACGCGATTTCTAGCCCGCATCAGTGTGAACCTGGGCTAAATGTAGACAGCAGGATGGGTAATAAATTCCAGACTGATCTATGATCAAAAATGACACTTTTCTTCATATGCCATTATTAGCCATACAGGTAGCTATGAAATGTAACCACATATATGCAAGCAGACACTAAGGTGTTAAATGCTATTTATTCCAGAAGCACCAGCCTGCAGATATTGAGCTGTAAAGAGTTAAACATATATGTAAGTAGCAGTGTACATGTGTCAATTGATGCAGAGAAGAAAATCACAGTCCTGTACTAACACCAAAGACACAGAGGGCTTATTATCAGAGAGCTGTCCCTATTTCAGATAACGGAGATAGAAGAAACTAAGTGAAAGCTGGAGCACAGAGAAGCTGTAAGGTTCATAAGGAGAGACCGTGAGGAGGATCGGTACCTTAGTTACTCTCAACCCCTCCAGGATATGCAGAATGTAGCTGGGTCTGCCAGCTGAAGCTACAATTCGACCGACCCTGATGTCTCCATGTGCACCTGGAATCGCAACACAGGAGGCTGACCAGTTCTCACTCTCTGCTCTCCTGTCTGTGTGGAGGGGAAGGGGGGAGCTGTCGCCGAGCTCTGATCTATGGGAGACGCTGCAGCCAGTAACCTCGGCAGTGATTGCATTGACTTGGGAGGAGGGGGGTTTTCGTGCGGGGGGTCGCCGCCCCACAAGGTACAGTCCTAGGCCTGGGCCTTGGCCTACGCCAAAATACAGCACTGCCCCTCAGTCCCTGCCCCCAAAGGGAATTAGCTCCTCACAAGGCCCACAATTACTTCTGGGTATAATTTGTTTGCAAAATGCAACTTTCCTTGTAAAGTGAGCAATCTATTCTACCCCAATGAGTCAAAACAGATGCAACACCACTGTGGTAAAGCTTAAAGTGTAAGTTCACCTTTACAGAAAATCTGTAAGGTGAACTTCCAATGGAGCCCCTTCCCATCGCACCCAGTCCTGTAGTACCTGAAGCCAGTGATTTCCCATTCTGATAGATCGAGAGAGGGTCCTGTGTAAGTTCACCTTACAGATTTTTCTGTAAAGGTGAACTTACCCTTTAATGTCAGGACCTGAATCACCTGGTGGCTGCACTATGCTTTCCAGAGTGGGAGGTTGTAGTTCATGTGTTCACCAGTAATCAGTCTCCACCTGATGCTGGCTGCTGGCCGGGTATATAGGCCCCCCTTTGCCTCTAGACTTAGCCCCTGTTCCTGATCCTGATCTTGCTATAGCCCTGCATCCTGTACCTCCTTGTGTCCTGCTGGCTTTCATCTGCTCTGCTTGTTCCTGTACCCAGGCCTGATTTCCCCCTTCCATGCATCTCTGGTGTTCTCAGTTACCCACGTTCCTCATGTTATATATACATTGCCCATATTGCACATAGTTTGTTAGGCTTGCTGTTTGTTAGGCATTTTGGTTATATCGTAGTCGTAGTTCACTTGTATCTTCACATTTGCTTGTTTTCTGTTTGGTGTATGGATGTCATTTGTTTTTTAGTTAATAAATTTACTTCACTATATATAGTCTGGTGTCAGTTTAGTGGTGTAGCCACATAGATTTGGTTATCTCTGTTACTGAATCCTGACACTTAAAGTGGCTGTAAACCTCAGACATGAAATATGAAAACAACACATGCTTCTATAGCTATTAGATTGTAAGTCCTTCTGAGCAGGGCCCTCTTAATCATCTTGTATTTTATTGTATTATAACTGTATTGTCTCCCTTTTATATTGTGCATTGTGTAAACTGTTGGTGCTATATAAATCCTGTATAATAATAATAGTGTTTACTTGTCTCTCTCCAACGATCAGTGTCATTTCTCTCTGCTGACTGGTTCCCCTGTTGGTAGCATGACTTTGAGCTTTGAGTTGACATAAGTTCTAGCAGCTTTTTCCAACACCAAGCATTAAAAAGGTGATTTGGGGGGGGGGGGGGGGCGGGGCAGCAGCACAGACTGTGACTGTTATCCCACAGCTATGCTTGTTCTTCATATTGTGTGTGTGTTTGTGTGTGTGTGTGTGTGTGGGGGGGGGGGGGGGGTGTTCCTTCCCTCCAATCAGGGCTTACAGCTGTAGGCTGTGTGAAGACTCCATATCCCCACACCCTGCCCCTAGAACTGAAGAGAAATCCTTTCTTTTGCCTGTTTTTCGAAATTATCTACAAAAAAAATGGCTGCAGATATCTAGCTTATGCTTATGTAGAAGAATATGTTTCTTCTCTGTGTATTGCCTAATGCTAGTAACTTTACTGGGTAATTGTGAGGGTTTACAACCATTTTAAGGCGTTTGCCTGGTTCAAGGGTCAAAGATGATGGCTGGACCCCCACACAAGCAACTGGTGGGAAAGCTTTCCCCAAACCAAATGATACTGAACACGTCACACAATCTTCTTTCTGCATTGTGGTATGTAAAAACTCATTGAAAGGAAAAATAGAGGAAATAAAGCTAGATGTGGAGCTGTTAGGGCAGGATCCTAAAAACATGAGCAAAACAGAACAGACATGGAAGACCAGTTATATCTTGTAGCCTTTAAAGCTGAACTCCAGGATATTGGCTAAATACACGAGGCATGTATATTCTTACTTCAATCTTGGTATGTGTATTCCTTCCAGATCTGCTCAGTAACCCAGCATGAGGCGTTTGCCTCTGTGCAGGAGTTTCCTGTTAAAAACCAGTCTGCTCTCTCCTGGTGCAAGGAAGACTGGTCTTGTATCTACCGCCATATAGTTTTCCACAAGTAGACCGTAGTAGGTGGGGCCTGACGGGTCCTTCCTGTAGCTACTCTCTGCACAGGCAGCAGAGAATGATATCACTGCTACTTTTTCAAGTTAATACCTTGGCTTGCAAAAATCATTTGGTGCTTACAAACCAGATGTATATCCTTTGTGGCTATTGAATATACTTAAATATATTTTTGTGCCCAGAGGGCCCAGAGTGCAGTCTGAAGCTGGGTGATATCACATACAAAACTGATGACTATGCCCAAAAAGCTGATGACTTAGTAAACAGATTAAGGTGGACAATATATTTCCCTGATGAATTAAGAACATAATAACTGATTCATTCTGTTTATTGCTTTGAAAATGAACTATCCCTACTTAAATATGAGCTCCAGAGGCATGTGTACTCTTAAGCCCCATACACACTATCAGTTTTTCTGCTGAGTTTTTCCTTCCGATTTACCAAAACCATGTAGTGTAAGGACCTGCCTGATTGCATACAAATTGAAACTCCTAAGGTTTGACCTCATATTATATGGTTTTGGTAAATCTTAAGGAAAAACTGATAGTGTGTATGGGGCTTTCAGATGAATCTTGGGGCGCTTTGTCTATTTCTTCCACATCTGTGCATTAACCGCTTGCCAACTGCCTTATGTAGAAGTATGGTGGCAGAGCGGCTCTCCTGCTCTTAATTATGTATCGAATACGTGATCCAGCTCTTCCAGGTAGGGAGTGCACACGCCCCAGCTGTGCTGTGATTAGTCACAGCACAAGCCAATCAGCGGGTCTCAACTAATGATTGTCGGCAAGGACTCGTTGATCGGTGAAATGGAAGACAGGACAGAGCTCTGTGAATGTAAACAACATAGAGATCTGTCCTTCAAAGCAGGGAATAAAAACTGGCACATCCCTTACTAAAAACCAGCACACAGTGAATGCATCAAGCAATGTTAGGCACACAGTTAACCCTTTGATTGCCCCTAGATGTTAACCCCTTTCAGTGTCTTTAGTACTGATCACTGTATTAGTGTCACTGGTTCCCACAAAAAGTCAGTGTCAGATTGCCTACATACTATCACAGTCCCACTATAAGCCGCTGATCACTGCCATTACTAGTATAAAATACAAAAAAATTAATAAAATTCCAGCATTTATGCCATAGTTTTTAGCCACTATAACTTTCCCACAAACCAATCAATATACATTTATTAGAATTGTATGTACCAAAATATGTAGCAGGATACATTTTGGCCTAATTTTATGAAGAAATTTAATTAATTTATTGGATATGTTTTATAGCAAAGTAAAACAAATACCGTATATACTCGAGTATAGGCCGACCCGAATATAAGCCGAGGCCCCCAATTTACCCCCAAAAAAACTGGCAAACTTATTGACTCGTGTATAAGCCGAGGGTGAGACATGCCTGTCCATCCCTGTGTGTGTGTCCGTCCATCCCTGTGTGTCCGTCCATCCCTGTGTGACCGTCCATCCCTGTGTGTCCGTCCATCCATCCCTGTGTGTGTGTGTGTCCATCCATCCATCCATCCCTGTGTGTGTGTGTCTCCATCCATCCATCCATCCATCCCTGTGTGTGTGTGTCTCCATCCATCCATCCCTGTGTGTGTGTGTCTCCATCCATCCATCCATCCATCCGTGTGTGTGTGTGTGTGTGTGTGTGTGTGTGTGTGTGTGTGTGTGTGTGTGTCCAGCCTACCTGTGTCCCGAGCCTTTGTCCCGAGCCTCCGTCCCGTGCCTTGCCTCCTTGCCTCCGTCCCGTGCCGTGCCTTGCCTTGCCGCCGTGCCGCCGTGCCTTGCCTCCGTCCCGTGTCGTGCCTTGCCTTGCCTCCGTCCCGTGCCGTGCCTTGCCTTGCCTCCGTCCCGTGCCCTCTTCGTCGGCGCCTCGGCGGCCATTGTAAAATTCAAAAGCCTCCGCCTTCGCCTGTGATAGGCGGAACACTGAATTTCCCAGCAGCCTGTGTTCCGCCTCATCCTCGTATCATCCTCGTCCGTAGTACGAGGATGATACGATGTCCGTGATAGGCGGAACACAGGCTGCTGGGAAATTCAGTGTTCCGCCTATCACAGGCGAAGGCGGAGCCGGAGGCGCGGCTTTTGAATGATAGAATGGCCGCTGTCTGTCTGCTCGACACGCTGATCGAGCGGGCAGACAGCGATGACTCGAGTATAAGCCGAGGGGGGCACTTTCAGCCTCAAAAAAGAGGCTGAAAATCTCGGCTTATACTCGAGTATATACGGTATATATTTTTTTCTAAATTATTTATTTTATATAATAGAAAAAATAAAAAAAACAAGTGGGGATTAAATACCACCAAAAGAAAGCTCTATTTGTGTGGAAAAAATGATGACAATTTTGTTTGGGAGCATGATCGTGCAATTGCCAGTTAAAATAGTGCAGTTCCAAATAGCAAAATATGGACTGGTCATGAAGGGGGTAAAATTTAAGCTTAAGGGCTTTTTCACACGGGGCGGATCTGTGCTGATCCGCCCCGTGGATATCCACTTGCTCCGTGGATCCCTGCTGAGCAGAAAGATGACAGGTCCATCTCTGCACACTGCGCAGGGACGGACCTGTCAGAGCGCAGCTCTCCCCTATGGGAGATCGGGTGATGACAGACCACAGAGTCCATCATCTCCCGATCCGATGACGGATGGAAAAGTCGGTTTTTCCTCCGTCACACTTTTTTGGATTGGAGCAGGACGGATGTCAGCGGACATGTCACCGTTGACAACCGACGATCCATAGACCTCTATGGAGCATCAGTTCCGGTCTGTCTGAAAAACTGACATGTGGACTTGAATGGATCAGCCATGTGAAAGAGGTCTTAGTGGTTAATCAGGCATGAAACTTTGCCTTTGTGAAGGAGTTTCCAGTGATTAAGACTCACTGCTGCTCTCTCTTCTTGTGCAGGGTGACTGACCTTGTATTTGCCCGTCCTCTAGTTTTCTGCAGGCAGCTTGTAATGAAGGACCTGTTGGGTCCTTCCCACAGCTCTGTTCTCTGCACAGGGTATGAGCAATGATAATACCATTGCTTCTCATATAGGGTAGTACTTGGGTTTGTAAAGGCATATGGTGCACACAAAGTAGATTTATATCCTTTGCGACTATTGAGCAATATAGTTACAATGCAATTTTTTGTGCCCGGAGTTCAGCTTTAACTGCAGGTTCCATCAGTCAGTGGATTCTCAATGATCTCAGAAACATCCCAAACTGATTTGACAGTAATACCCTCAATAATACAGGTCCTTACACTTGCCGGTATTCTAATCCTGCAGAATGACATATTTTAAGTCATTCATCATTATAATACCACAACCTTTAAAAAAAAAAACACACACACACACACACACACACACACACACACAATTTGCTAATACATTTGCTTCCCGAGGTGTTGCCCCTGGTTGCCTGGGAATCTAGCAGTACCCTTGTTCCTGAGTACTGTAAGAAATATGGTACTCTCCCGTACGCTTACATTTTAAGTACTGCAAGGCACATCTATAATTAGGGAACCACAGTTGTTGCTGTTTTTAACCAAACTTATTTGAGGCAAAGAACTGAGCCTTGTCTGTTATAAACAAGCCACTGTTCAAACACACTTCTTCAGTACAAATAATAAGAAAGCAACTTCCGATAAAACCTTAAATTAACTGTTGTCTCTAAAATTATTTCCTGCTGAGAGACAGTTTTAAAATTTAACATCTTTCCTGTGACTGTCACATTAAGGTTAGTGACACTGAGCCAGTAGGAGTACTTGGCTTGCTGCTTAGATGACTCTCCATCATAGAATTACTGTGAGAGGTATATGGAGCATAGAAAGGTTTCCCAGGATAATGAGCACTCACCCTTTTTCTCCCACATCCACAAAAACCTTGGAGGCATATTAATTACAAGACAGAACTGGGGAGTAGCTGCTGGGTCCTCCGCATTAGACAAAGGCTTATGAATTTTTCATACATTTGAATACTTATGAATGAATGCATAATCTGCTGATTAAAAGAAGTGTAGTAACTGGAAATAATTGTATACTCCCAGGTGTCTGCTGTTAGACTTTGCAACGTTCTTTTCTGATCACAAAATTAGAATATCGCTTTAGTTATGATTACAGATGATTTTCTATAAACAAAACATGAAAAGTAGCAATAAATATTTTATGTAACGGTTTCTTCTTTTGGCGTATGGTTTGGAAGAAGGAAATATATTTCACAAACATATTCTCATGTAGCAGAAAGAATCAGTTTTCTGGAGCTAAACCTTGTTTTTTTGTGTGTTGTAAAGGTGAACTACTCATCGTGTACAAAACCGTGTTATCCAATAGTGGAACCTCCCTGCTTATATTCAGTCATTGAGAATGAGGAAGTGTCTAGAGGCGTCTAGATGGGATCTCTGTCTTTTGGGATCTGTGTTTTTACCCCTCTGCTCCTTCATCTCCTCTCGTGTTTGGGTATGTACGGTTTGGCAACCTGTTGGCATCAGCATGCGTTCTATGTGTTTTAACACTATAGCTGGTGTTTTTCTATCTTGTATTTTTGTGTTTTTATTGATTACTTATGTATTAACAAAATTGTTTTAATTGTTTACTGATTTGTATATGTATATATTTTGTAGCGCAAATCGCTCCTGAAGAAGCGCTAAACTAGCGCGGAACATGTTGAGCTATCTTGCTAACTAAAAATACGGACCCACATACCTGACACCCCTCTCTGGGATTCTGAATATTTTTTTTACTATTGGAGACCAAACCAATGGCTTTGTATTGTTAACTACCGTATTATATACTTTACTGGAGAATATCAGTGGTCAGGCAATATGGGTCGAGCAACACTATGTTTTATGTAAATAATTGCTGTACCTAAGTGTTTTATGTGTATGACATTTTTGACAATTAAATAATAAAATATTTCTAATACTTTTTAGATTGAATACTCATGGGCCGTAGAGAGTCCACCTAATATTAGTCTTTTTTCCTTATGTAACACATATTCAGTCATTGTCAATGTACGCCCACCTGTTAGGAACTAGGTTGTAACCTTCCGTACACAGAATTCTTCAGATCATTAAAACAAGATAAATGCTGATTCTGCATAATCTGATGACGTTTAATTAAAATGTTTCATCTATTTGAACTTCTTATTCAACCTCATTCTGACCCACAGTAGACCTGCCTCTAGCAGGTTTTTCAGGCTATTGACTTGTAAAGAGATGCAAAACTGCTTCCAGACCAGCCACCGCAGTTTTACTGCGGCAGGTTGGCTCCCCTGCGCGAAACCACGTTACTGTATGTGGTCTCGCAGGGGCCGATAGCAGGCGCGCGCATGCTCGCTGCACAGCTGGGGTGCCGATACTCATGGCCGACGGTCGCGTTGACCGCCGGCCAAGACCGATCGGGACCAGGAGACATAGAACAGGAATGAGTGTGTGTAAACACACACTTCACTGTTCTGTTCTCACAGGAGTGACAGATCGTGTGTTCCTATTAGTTAGGAACCACGATCTGTCACTTCCTGTAGTTAGTCCCTCCCCCTTCAGTTAGAATCACCTCCCAGGGAACACAGTTAACCCCTTTACCGCCCCCTAGTGTTAACCCCTTCACTGCCAGTGACATTTTTACAGTAATCCATGTATTTTTAATCGCACTGATCGTTGTATTAATGCCAATGGTTCCAAACGTGTCAAAATTGTCCGATGTGTCCGCCATAATGTCGCAGTCATGATAAAAATTGCAGATCACTGCCATTAGGCTGGATTCACACCTATGCATTTTTAGTGGTTTTTGCATTTTGCAGATTTGCACTACAGAACAGCTAGGGAAGTAATCAGGGCACTGATCATCAGTGCCCTGATTGCAATATATAAAATGTAAAACTACAGTGCCCACCAATGCCAGCATACAGTGCCCACCAATGCCAGTGATCAGAGCCCACCAGTGGCAGCAATCAGTGCCCACACTGCCCACAAGTGCCACAAATCAGTGACCATTAACTATGCCAGTCAGTGCTGGCAATTAGTGTCACCTATCAGTGCTGTCCATCAATGTCCATCAGTGTTGCCCATCAGTGCCACCCATCAATGCCCATCAGTGCCCACATGTACCCCCTATCCATGCTGCCTATCCATGCTCACCACTGCCCCCTATCAGTGCCCGCCAGTGCCACCTATCAGTGCTCATCAGTGCCACCTATCAGTGCAGCATATTAGTGCCACCTCATCAATGCCCACCAGTTCAGCCTATCAGTGCCCATCGGTGCCGCCTCATCAGTGCACATCAGTAAAGGCGAAAAATTACTTAGTTACAAAATTTACTGACATAAAAAAAGTAAAAAAACATTTGTTTCCAAAATTTTTGGTCTTTTTTTTTGTAAAAAATAAAAAACCCAGCAGTGATTAAATACCACCAAAAGAAAGCTCTATTTGTGTGTACAAAATGATAAAAAAAATTGTTTGGGTACAGTGTAGCATGACAGCGCAATTGTCATTCAAAATGCAACAGCGCTGAAAGTTGCAAAATGGCTTGGGCAGGAAGGGGGTGTTCGTGCCTGGTAGGCAAGTGGTTAAATGGACTGTAGTGCAAATCTGCAAAATGGAAAAAGCACTAAAAATGCATAGGTGGGAATCCAGCCTTACTAGTAAAATAAATAAATAAATAAATAAAAATGGTATAAATCTATCCCCTATTTTGTAGACACTATAACGTTTGCGTAAACCAATCAATATACGCTTATTGTGATTTTTTTTTTTTACCAAAAATATGTATAACAATACATATCGGCCTAAACCGAGGGAACATTTTTTTTAAAATATTTTTGGGGGATATATATTATAGGAAAAAGTAACAAATAATGCTTTTTTTTCAAAATTGTTACTCTTTTTTTTGATTATAGCACAAAAAATAAAAACCGCAGAGGCAATAAAATACCACCAAAAGAAAACTATTTGTGGTAAAAAAAGATGTCAGTTTTGTTTAGGTACAACGTCGCATGACATGCGCAATTGTCAGTTAAAGCGACGCAGTGCCGAATCGGAAAAAAGTGCTCTGGTCAGGAAGAGGGTAAATTCTTCCGGGGCTGACCTGGATAAAGCGAACAAAAACCCATCGATATGGACCCTTATAATATCTCTCCCAGACAAAGTTACATCCCCATTTAGAATATATATCACCATTTCACAAGTATATATCTCCCATCTACAGTACAAATCCTTTACCTTGTATTATATTCTTAAATAAATTTTAAAGTCAGAAGGTTTTTCATCCTAATACATTCTATGCATTAAGATAAAACGCCTTCTGTGTGCAGAAGCCCCCCTAATACTTACTTGAGCCCCATCTCTATCCAGAGATCTCCATGCTTGTCTCTGCCATTTAAAACTCCCTCTTGATTGGCTGAGATACAGCAGCAGTGCCATTAGCTCCCACCACTGTTAATCAAAGTCAGTCAGCCAATCAGGACAGAGAGGGGACGGGGCTGGGCCGCAGCTCCGTGTCTGAATGGTTACAGGAAACTGTGACTCTGCTCGGGTGACCCCATAGCAAGCTACTTGTTGTGAGGGGCACTCAACAGGAGAGGGGGGCCAGGATAACAGAAGAGGGACCAGAGAAGAGGATGTTTCAGGCTGCCCTGTGCAAATCAAGTGCTCAGAGGAGGTAAGTGTAATATATTTGTTATTTATTTATTTATTTTAAAACAAAAACAAAAAAACAAGACTTTACAATCAGTTTAAGTCAAGAGTACAAAAGCTCCAGTCAAAAAATACATCAATAACAAATAAAGCTATACAGACTTTTGAAGCCAATTCAGGGAATCTGTAGAACTAAAGGCCATTCACTTGACCACACACAGGTCAACCAAGGACGATAGTGGGGTATTCACTTTTGGGATATACTGGCCATATAATGACCAACATCAGAAAGATGCACTGTACATTAAAGTGCATCTAAACCCTTAAAGCAGAAATGTAATACATTGCAGCTTACAAATATTAAAGTGGAACTAAAGTACCTGAGTATTGTGTATACCTGTGTATTGAGTGTACCTGAGTATTGAGTGTATATGAGTATTGAGAGTACCTGAGTATCGTTAGTACCTGAGTGTAGTTTGAGTAGTGGTGGGGATCGTTAGTACCTGTGTATTGTGAGTACCTGTGTAGTGTGAGTACCTGTGTATTGTGAGTGCACGTGGTCTGCAAGTGCATGTGGGTCTGCGGGGGCACATGGGTCTGCCAGGTCATTCGGGGCCTATGAGGGCATGTGGGGTCTACGAGGGCACGGGGGTCTGCAAGTACCTGTGTATTGTCTGTTGAGTACCTGTGTAGTGTATTGTGTCAGACCTGTTAGAGCAGTGGTCATCAACCCTGTCCTCAGGGCCCACTAACAGGCCAGGTTTGCAAGATAACTGAAATACATCACAGGTGATAACATTTTCTGCTCAGTGATTGCAGTATTCTAGTCTGCATCTCCCCAAGGTAATACATAAAACCTGGCCTGTTAGTGGGCCCTGAGGACAGGGTTGATGACAACTGTGTTAGAGTATTAGTGTCAGGAAGCTAGTTGTTAGGTAATTTGGACAGGGTATAATCCCCAGTAAGTACGCTCCATTGACTGACATTGTCAGGGACCTGACTGCCAGTCAGGGACCAGCACTGCTAGAGCTGAGGGACTCTTCTAGCAGCCAGGGGAAGAACTCCTCCAGTGACAGTGGGGGGGGGGGGGGAGCAAAGGGAAAGGAAAGACAGATTCTGGTGGTAGGTGACTCAATTCTTAGAAGGACAGAGAGGGCAATCTATGGCAAAGACCTGAAGTACTGAACTATATGCTGTCTACCAGGCGCTCGGGTTCGGCACATCACGGATCTGGTGGACAGATTACTAAGAGGGGCTGGGGAAGACCCGGCAGTCATAGTGCACGTTGGCACCAATGACAAAGTCAGAGGCAGATGGAGTGTCCTAAAGAACGATTTTAGGGACTTGGGAGCTAAATTGAAGAAAAGGACCTCCAAGGTAGTATTTACAGAAATACTACCGGTACCTCAAACCACACTAAAAATGCAGAGGGAGATTGGGGAAGTAAACAAGTGGCTGGGGAGCTGGTGTAATAAAGAGGTGTTTGGGTTCCTGGAGGACTGGGCTGACTTCTCAGTCGGTCACCAGTACTATAGAAAGGGTCACACTGCACCTAAATAAGGAGGGTGCAGATCCGCTGGGAGTAAAGATGGCCAAAAAGTTAAAAGGGTTTTTAAAGTAGGCGACAGGGTGGAGGGTCCAGAGATAGAGATAGAGATAGAACATATTCCAGTTGGTAGTGTTGGGGGCATTATTGGGAGGTTTATTGACGCACATAAACCCAAGGTAAGTATAGTAACAAGTTCTAGTTGCAATCTCGGAACACACAATAAGAGGATAGTATGCGACCGGTCTAAACTACGTGGCATGTTCGCCAATGCCAGGAGCCTGGCAGACAAGATGGGTGAACTTGAGATACCGTTGTACTAGGAAGTTTTGGATTTTGTGGGAATTTCAGAGACCTGGTTCAACAGCTCTCATGATTTGCTGCCAACCATTCAAGTGTATACCCTTTATCGCAAGGATAGAGAGGGTAAAAAAAGGGGAGGGTTATGTGTATATATTAGGAATAATGTACAAGTGAATGTGAGAGATGACATCACTAAGGGAGCTAGGGAGGAGGTAGAATCCTTATGGGTAGAGCTCCAAAGGGATGAATCTAAGGGGAAAATAATACTGAGAGTATGCTATAGGCCCCCTAACCTGTGGGAGGAGAGGGAGACGGACCTTCTATCACAATTTAGATTAGCAGCAAGGGTGGGAAGTGCTATCATAATGGGTGATTTTAATTATCCAGACATAGGCGTGGCCTAACACAGCATGTGAATAGACGTCTTTCTTAGCAGCTCTAGGATCCCTCTGCATAATCCTGTGTAATTCTCCATACCTGCCTATGCAATTTGGGTAATTTCTCTCCTTGGGGAAGGCCGTGTGACATCTCCTGGGACATTAGTGGATGGGAAATTGTAAGAAGAAACAGCCCCCGGGCCAAGATGAATATTACCACGTGCTCCTGCCAAGATGGCCGCCACTCCACTGCTTTGCACCCATCCCTGGCATCCATATCGGAACTGTTTGGAGAGGAACCCGATTCCTCTCCACCACTCTGCGCTGCTGTCACAAACATCTCCTAGTGATGATGGCACGGAGGATGGTCCAGATCCAGTGCCTACCCTGCTGGATGCCCTTAAGATCATTAAGGTGAATCACAATGATCTTATGGGTAAGGTGGTGGAGCTCAAACTGGATAGAACTATTATGCACCAGGAAATTCATAAGATACAGGACCGGGTCTCGGACACAGAGCAATGCATCAGTGATTTGGAGGACACTGTCAACCCTGTCCTTTCTGCAATAAAAACTTGTGGCACCAAAATCAAATCATTAGAGGACAAGGTTGACGATTTGGAAAACTGTCTGCACAGAAGCAACCTGCGTGAGGGTTCGATCCAGTATCCTTTCTGGAAAGCTGGTTTACCCAGGAATTTTGGAAGGACTGTCTATCTCCTTGCTTTGTCCTGGAAGGAGATCAGAGTTCCTGGCAGACCACTCCCTGCAGGCAACCCTCCCTGCACCATGGTGATCTGTCTCCTCAACTACCAGGACAGGGAGTCCATTTCTGCTCTCTGCTCATCTGAAAGGGAGCCTAAAGATCAACAATGCAACAGTGTCCTTCTTCCTGATTATCCCCTGCTGTCCATGCCTCGAGGGCAAAGTACCAACATGTCAAGCAAAAACTGAGAGAGAAGACCATCCAATACTCTATGTTATTTCCTGCCAATTTGAAAGTTGTCTTCCAAGGCCAGGTGCATTTTTTCCAAACCCCTGTAAATGTTCTCCCCTGGTTTGAATCCCTGCAACAGCCTGGTCATGTGTCTGACCGAGCACCTGAAACCTGATCTGTGCTCTCCCTCTAGAAAAATGTTTTGCCTTTTCCATCGCAGCTTCTGGAATCACTACTGGGACAGGTATCTACAATTTTTATGCCTAGTCATGAGGATAAAGATCCCCAAATTGGACACTATGCTACTATTGTTAGTTTAATCTTCGATCACTGACTGATCCAACATTTGTTCATTAACTTTGGCTGTATTGGTCATGTTCCCTGCATCTACTTGCTGTTTGGGGTTTAAGTCCGCTCCTTGTTTTTGGGGCAGGGGTTACATTTTGTCTGTCGTTTTTACTACAAATGTCTATTCTTGATATACCATAGCTCTAATGTTAGTTGGTATGAATGATGTGTGTATGTGTGTGACTGTTTTCCACTCTGCCTCCTCCTCTCTCTGGGTTTTCAACCGTGCAGGGGCCTATTGCCAGCTCAAAGAGACGATTGCCCGTACCTTTCCTTTATATGGTTTAATTTTCTCTATTTTATCATGTCTCAAGTCACGTGCATCTCCTGGAATGTGGGGGGGTTAAATGCCAAATTCAAATGGGCCTCCCTATTTGATTTCCTTAAGGTACACAAACCACATATACTGTGGGGTACCACTCAACCTAATCCAATTATGCCCGGGGAGTGTCTATTCTAATACGGAAAGGTCTCCCCTTTTCATGTGACTGGATTGTTCTGGATCCTAAGGGTCAATATATTTGTCTCCTATGCACAGTTTACTCTATGGCATTACTGTTAGTGGTGATATATGCTCCCCCCGTCATGATTGCAATCTTCACAGAATTGAGTGTCAATTTCTCCACTTTACCAAAGCTTGCTACCCTTATTGTTGGAGACTTTAACTCGGTACTTGACCTCTGTCTGGACAGATTGAAGCCTCTCCAAAAAAATCCCACAGTCAGGGTTTACTCATGCCAATCTCGGATGTACCGTACTCTTTCCAGGCTGGACTATGCCTTGGGGACACCGGATCTAGTCCCCTATATCCAGTCTCTTATTTAGCTCAGGCAATATCTAACCATTCTGCCATGTGTGTAGAACTACTATTAGGACATAGGCCCTCTTTTCAGCGGTGGAAGCTCAGTCCCCTCTGGATATCCACCCCTGAATTTCAGGAATCCATCCGGCAGGACATGTCTCACTAATGGAGGGACAATGCTGGGTCCTCCTCCTCAGGCCCAACATGTGATGCCTTTAAGGCAACTGTGCAGGGCTCCTATATCTCCAATATCGTCAAGCATAGGAAATCTACTCAGGCTACCCTTCAAACCTTGGAGTCCTCCTTAGAGACCGCTAGGGCCCAATATATTGCACTCCCCACTCCGGACTTCCATGGTGTCTTGGTGGGGGCACATAAGGCACTGGATCTCCATAGGGTGGGCACAACTCAGAACAATAACTATCTGTTGGCTAGGTTACATGAGCATAGTGGGAAGTCCTTTTATGAATGCCTACATTTAGACCCACATATACCAATGTGTGAAATAATCAGCGCCACCCTAAATGTGTTGCAGCCACTATACACTTTAACTGAAATCACTACAATAAAAAAAAAAAATGATATATATATGTGTATGTGTACCAAAAGACGCACACATAAACACACACATGCACACACAGGCACACAGTCAGTGCAGCGCTACTACAGTGATAATTCAGTGCTATACTTAGTGCTATGTATACATGCAATAAAATTCAAATTCATAATAAATGTCCCATAAATAAATATCAATCTTGATAGTAGTTTTCCAGTGTTATATCACCGTCCTTCTCAATAATTCTTATTGCTTGTGCAAACAACCACCAGCTATTTAATCTGCTCACCTCAAGGATGAGTCAGGAAGACTAAAATTAACTCTTTATTTTCACTCTGCAAACTTCTTTTCTTTCTCTCAGGACTCAGCTGTTAAATTTCTCCCTTTCACAAACTCCACTCCACCCAAATTTTATAGATTTTAATTTTATTTCATGTATACATAGTACTAAGCATAGCATTGAATTATCACTGTAGTAGTGCTATATTTAGACCCCCCCCCAACCAAACTTGAGTCAGTGGGGTTCTTTTGAATCCATCCAATTCCCAGAATTGGAGGAATCCCACAAACTTATTTTGGATAAACCCTTCACGATTGAGGAAATTACAGAGGCCATATATTCTCTCCCTCCCAACAAGACTCCAGGGTTGGGCGGTTTACCTGCTGAATGGTACAAGAACTATGCCAAAGACTTAGCACAGAAACGACATTCTCCATTTCGGACAGACATTAGAGGACAGAGAGTTTCCCGCCTCCATGTGCGAAGCCCTGATTGTAGTGTTGCCCAAACCCGAGAAAGATAAACTGTTATGTAGGTCCTACCATCCAATCTCACTATTAAAAAGTGATGTTAAAGTGCTGGCTAAATGCTTAGCTACAAGACTACAAAAGGTTATTCTTCACCTTGTTTACCAGGACCAGACTGGGTTCATGCCTGGAAAGAGTATGAATGAAGATATTGCTGAAAGCCTTTGATACTGTTAGCTGGTCCTTTCTTTAGCAAACTATACATCACATGGGCTTTAGCCCACAATTAAGTGGTCCGCCTGCTCTACACTAACCCTAGGGCTAGGGTGTTTACTAATAAGCATATATCTGATGTTTTTTCCTTACAGAGGGGAACAAGGCAGGGCTGCCGGCTCTTGTCACTTCTGTTTGCACTGGCAATAGAGCCCCTTGCTCTGGCGGTGCGACAGACTGCGGTGGTGGGTGGCATATGTTATGGGGAGCTGTCTGAAAAGATCTCCCTCTATGTGGATGATGCCTTAATATATTTAGATGGCTGAGAATAGTCCTTTGTCTCACTGCTGAGAGTTGTGGAGGAGTTTGGGAAGATCTCTGGGCTACATGTTGGCTGGGAGAAATCTGTGGCATTTCCTATTGGCCCCAACCTCGATTATACCTATCTCAATCCAAACTAACCATTCAGTCCACCTTTAAATATTTAGGGCATTATATTAATGTGGACCTATCCACTTTTGAATTCCTTAATATAACCACTATTATAACTCACATGGAAACTAGGTTACGCACCTGAACCTCCTTGCCTCTCAATCTGATTGGCCATGTGAACATTTTTAAAATGGAGGCCTCCTTGTCCTGCTCTACTGCTCTTTGACTGCACTATTTGGCTCTAGGGCCTCACTCGTAGATGCACTACACAGGACTATGCCCAAACGCTGCACTCGCGACTCTCCGATAGCTGTTAGCTGGCTGGCCTGGCATGAGGTTAATAAGGTGATAACAAATTTGGGGCGGGGTGTCTCCTAATGCCCCACTGTGACACAATCCCAATTTCTCTGCACTCCTGGGCTACCTGGACTCCCTGTAGTGGACATGACTCAGTGTCACCCATGCCTCCCACATTTTTGTTAACGTATTTGTTTCCTTTGAGGAGTTTAAGGCTTGGTGTGGAGTGACCAATAAATTATTTTTCAAATATATTTTGTTGTGTCATGCCATTTGGGCACAGTTCGCGGGTTTAACCCAGGAGCTCTCTGAATCACCACTAGAGGCGCTGCTGTCGTATCCAGATATTGATAAACTGGTTACGACTGTTTACTCTCGCCTCCAGTCGGCCGGAATCAACCCCTTCCAACTGGCTCAATTGGGAGGCTGTGATTCCTGGGCTGTCCCAGGAGGGGTGGGAGGACGCCTCGGAAATCTGCTTTGAGGACTTTATTGGGTTCAACGATCAAGATACACAGTTTAAACAAATTCGCCAGTTGCATTACACTCCTGTCAGGTTGGCCCGAATGGGGTTTGACTCTGATCCTGTTTCAGATGTGAGTCTACAGAGGCAGAGTACTTGCATATGTTTTGGTCCTGTTCTGCTCTGTCGGCATATTGGAAGGACTTATTTTCTTTTTTTGAAAGCACTTTACATTTACCAGTACCTCACACTCCTAGTTGGACTACTGGGTATGTTAAATGAATCATACACAGGACTCATGCTTGTACTTTTGTACAGATATTATTATATTATGCCAGGAAATTTATTTTGTTGCAATGGAAGAATATCTCTGCTCCGGATATAGAAATATTTTATCCCATGGTATATAAAGTTGTACCCATCTTCAAACTCATATATAATGGTAGGGCCTGCCCAAAAAAGTTCTTCAAGGTCTGGCAACCCTGACTTGATACTGCCAATTCCTTTTGGAGTGACACTCCGCTCTCCCAACAATAGTGGGTAACTGACTTCGGTTTGGGTCATTGTTTCTGTAGGTTGCCAGGCATCCTGTTGATGGTTCCAAGACCCTTCAATCTGACCGGTGGGGAGGGGGCAGTAACGTCTGAATGGCGGTTGCATGTTGTTGGGTGTGTGTGTGTGTGTAAATGGAGAATGAATGTCTTTTACTGTTTGTAGCACTATAACATACTGGTTTTGGGCCCTATGTGGTCCACATATATAAATCTTGATAAGCCATTCTACCAAGTTTCCCTCCATTAGGGAAACCGGGGTAAAGTTACTAATGTGTTATAAGTTGGCCATGTTCAGCTACTGGTTATATAACACTCACTGTATACAAGATGTACCTTTTGCAAAATGCCTGTCAAAACTTTATATTGAAAATAAACAAATACTTAAAAAAAAAAAAATTTATCCAGACATAGACTTGGTGGAGGGAACCACACATTCGTCAAAGGCTTGCCAGTTTCTAAATGTCTTGCAAGACAATTTCATGGGTCAGATGGTAGATGCACCAACTAGAAATAAAGCATTACTAGATCTACTGATTACAAACAATACAGACCCGATCACGGATGTGGAAATATGGAGCAATTTAGAAAAAAAATACAAGGTTGAGGGATCATCATCAGCATTCAGACTTTATAAAGAATGCAATAAAAAAATGTAAGGGTGCAATTATGAGTGCTTAGATAGAACACAAAAGACACATAGCGGAGGAAGGCAAAAAAAAAATTTCGGGGGCATGTGCGGCTCCTTCGTCAGACCTTTGTGTGGTCTGACGAAGGAGCCGCACATGCTTCGAAACACGTTCCCTGCTGTCTCCTCTCTCGAACACGTATGAGAGCGCTTTACAGCTGCTGGACAGCTCTACGCTGCTCTCTACCACCATGCTGAGGATGGACACATGCCATAGATGAAGACTGATTTCTTTTAACACTCAACAATCTTGTAAGTGATTTTAACCCTTTGTGCACTTTATTCAATTTTGCATACTGCATTTAGAGGCGCCTTTCCTTTTTTATATCTTCAGAGTTGCTTCTCCTCTAACCAAAGTGCTGCCAGAAGTGCCATCTCATCACTATCATCCCTCTGACCAGCTATACACCTCCATCAGAGTGTCCTTATCTCCTCTCTGTTATAGACCCTTTCCCCAACCAGGTAGGAAGGCGCGGGCAGGTGTCTGCGGTCAGCATGGAGTCGTTATCTATCGTTAGCATGTCGCAAAGCCTCCTGGACTTGTGCCCAAGTGGAACGAAGACCAATGCAGGAATACTCTGCGGAACAAATGAGTCAGGCAACATGGAAGGTTAGAAACCATAGTTCACCATAAACAGGGACAATCGGGAAGCAGAATTCAAGGCACTATTGTGAGCAAACTCTGCCCGCGGTAATAAGTCTGACCAGTTGTTATGATGGTCAGAAATATAGCAACATAGGAATTGCTCCAAGGATTGACTGGCTCGTTCTGTGGCCCCATTGACTGCGGGTGATGTACAGAGGAAAAGGCAAGCTGAATTTCCAACTATGCACAAAAGGATCGCCAGAACCAGGACACAAACTGACTACCCCTGTCCGAGACAATCACCATGGGTAGCCCATGTAAGTAAAAGATCTCCTGAGCAAAAATGGAAGCCAGTTCCTTAGAAGTGGGTAACTTCTTAAGTGGGATGCAATGAGACATTTTCGAGAAGCGGTCGACCACCATAAGGATAATTGTGTTGTCCTGGGAGTTGGGTAACTCCACAATTAAATCCATAGACAGGTGGGTCCAGGGCCTCTCTCTTTTGGGTATGGGTTGTAGGAGGCCCACTGGAAGGCGTGGTGGAGTCTTACTCTGAGCACACATGGAATAGGCAGCTACAAAGTCAGTTACATCAGCACGTAGACTAGGCCATCAGAATTGTTGGGAAATGGCACAAAAGAGTTGATTCTTTCCAGGGTGGCCAGCAGCCTTGGGAGAATGATAAGTCTGGAGCACGGCAGTATGGAGACTCTCTGGGACAAAGCAGGGGTCACAATGTTTCTCAGGAGGAACATGAACCTGAGCAGCAAGAATTTTGTCACCCAAAGGAGAAGTGAGACTGATGCGAACCGTAGCCATAATACGATCTGGAGGAATCACAGGAACCATAACCGACTCCAACTTGGAAGTGGAGGAAAATTGTCATGACAAGGCATCAGCCCTCACATTCTTAGTACCGGTAAGAATGAGACAATGTAATTGAAACTTGACAAGAAAAGAGCCCATCGCGTCCTTCTGGGAGAGAAGCGTTAAGCTTCAGACAAGAATGTGAGATTCTTATGGTCAGTAAGAAAGAGAACCAACACAGTGGTACCTTTGAGGAGATGTCTCCATTCTTTCAGGGCTAAAATGATCTCCAACAGCTCTCTGTCACCAATCTGGGAATTGCACTCCGCAGGTGACAATTTCTTGGAAAAGTAGCAACAAGGATGCAAAGCGCTCTCAGAGATAGGACGTTGAGACAAGAGGGTGTCAACTCCAGTCTCAGCAGCATCAACCTCAAGGATAAAAGGTAATGTAGGATCAACTTCTCCAGCTTAGTGGGTATATCTCGGGCTGCTATCTCATCCTTGATGGAATCCAAGAGACCATGAGAAAAAGCAGCCACGAGGACCTCATTGTTCCATGCAACTTTTGCTGCTAGAGTAGGGAATTTGATGGCGTAGTCGGCAACAGTTCTCATACTCTGATGGACATGAGGCACTTGGCAGCAGAAGCGGAGCACGTGGGAATGTCAAATACCCTTTTAAAGGAGGCCACAAAC
Organism: Lithobates pipiens; assembly: GCF_037356315.1. NCBI lineage: Eukaryota > Metazoa > Chordata > Amphibia > Anura > Ranidae > Lithobates > Lithobates pipiens. The sequence continues at coordinate 134,508,513 of NW_027507686.1, read as the reverse complement.
TAAGGGTAACTCAAGACAACAGGATTTTGCGTCTCCCATAGAGGATTTGCCCAGGCCAAGGATCTCTCAGAAAGCAAAGATATCACAAAATCTACTTTCTGTCCATAGGAAACACATGGGGCACCATCTCAAAGTATATCTCAACCTGATTGGGAAACCCTCTGCATTGAACTGGATTGTCCCCAAATCGATGGGGAAGCGGAGCGAAACGGAACAGACATACCTCTTATAGAGGTAATATTCAAGGTGGGTGCCTGCACAGAGACTGGCGCAGCAGTAGGGACGGCCTGCAACTCAGGATGAACCGGATCAGCCACAATGGGAGATTCCAGGTGAGCCATGCAACTCAGGAGTGTTTGTAACGCCATGGCAAACTGATCCATGCAGTGATCTTGCTCATCCAATCTGGAAAAAATATTACCAACAAGTGGATTGACTGTATCTTCTGAATTCATGGCCTTCATCTACTGTCAGAAATCATTAAATCAGACTGAGACAGAAGTACAGTTAAATCACACTTGTTTAATAATAAAAGTAAATACAACAAACGTAGTCAAAACATAGCCAGAGTTCAGGAACTGGAATGGATAGTCAGACAAGCCAAACGTCAGGGAGTCAGGGATGAGCGTAGTAAAACAGCAACAAGGTTCTGGAGCCAGAAGAAATGTCAACCAAGCAAGTCTTTTAACAGGAATGTAGGAGAGCATCTCTGTGATGTTGACTAAGGCAAAGGCAGAGAACTTCTGGATGGGCTGGATGGCTTAAGTAGGCAGGACTGACGAGCAGGATATCATCAACAGCTGGGTACCTGTGGAGAGATAGGAGCTGGCAATTGGCCGACAGCTGAGCGGCCAGCTCAGAGAAGGAAGGGCTGAGCCCAGCCCTGACAACATGACACTTTGGAAGCCTTTACAGAATACTACTTTCTATCTACAGAGCGGGTCTAATGCTAGAATTACTGCCCATGATCCAACTTTTGCGGCGAAACCTTACATGTGTGGGGCGATCGCTGTTTGCATGCGTGTGGGACCAACGCACACGTTCACTCCAATTAATAATTTATTTTATTCTTACGCTGTTGCAAGCACATTAATGGTATATTGGTACATTGGGAGCTGGAAATTAGAGAGAAAAAAGTGAACAAAGGTGAACTTATCCTTTGAAGGAGAAGTCCAGCCTGAGCTCATTTGGCTGGGTTATGACCCGTTTTCAGCAGAGAGTGGTCTGAAGTCCGCTCTCTGTTGATGTCACTGGAATCAGTCCAGGCACGACATCACGACAATAAAGTCTGGATCCAAGGTGGACTGTGGCTTTCAGCAAGCCGCTCCCCACCCCTCCACAGCTCAGAGCTCCAGTGAGCGGGGGGGGGGGGGGGCAGAGCGGAGAGCTGCTGCACAAAAGCCGGAAGCTCTCTGATCTGGGAACTGAAAAAACCGAGCCATCGGTGGTGGGCGTTGGCCCAGTTTTCAGTGCAGAGGCAGTGGGGGGACAGATGCAGCATCAGTTCAATGCTGTATCCACCTAGGTAATTATGATGGGGGGGGGGGGGGAAACTTTACTTCTAATTTAACTCTCAAAATCAGCCCTTGGTAGCATTATCCGTATGGGTATAATTTATTTATTAAGTAGAAAATGTAACATTCATCAACTATTTACCAAAGGTGAATTTTCCTAGTGCATGTGTTTTATATTACAAGGAATGATTATCCTCCCGATTATCCTCCTGTGAATGTTTTATGTAACAGAATATGAGAAAAAGACAAACATGGATACTATAAAGCCTAATTATAGGCAAAAAAAGGCAATTGAGAAAATATTTAGATTCTAAAGAACAGCACCTAATCAAATATCATTATAATTGTAACACACCACCCCATCCCCCCGTGAAGAAAACATTCCTTTACTGTAGAGAGGCAAGTCTTACAAACCAGGAACACAAGATCACACCAGCAGGTAGCTTATAATACCAGGTAGCAAAAACAGAGCTATTTACTTCTGACTAACAGCTAGTTAGTTCTCAATTCAGACAAGGCACTTATTGCCTGTGACATTTTCTTGAGATGTATTTATACCATGGGGTGAAAACACCCAATGAATAAGAAAACCACATAGAACAACATATTATTTACTTAGATCCCTGACCTCAAACAACTTAACTGTGAATTGCATAAAAATAGAAAGGAAAAAGTTTAACATTGGATGGAGATCAATATTGCTATAAATATTATAAAGTATGGTCGCTTTCTAAAGCATGGATTTCTTTTTTTTTTCTCCTTTTCAAATTTGTTTATTGAATTTTAACAATTAGTATAAATAAGTAGATATGGCGGCAGCAAAAGAAAAGATCATATATATATATATATATATATATATATATATATATATATATATATATATATATATATATATATATATATATATATATGGTAATAATATTGAGTTGTAGTTCGAACATAAACTAAAAGTAGTTTAACTAAAACAATTTTAGCATGGATCTAACAACTCAAAAGATACATTGTATAAGAGAGGATAAATCCAACTTGGACCAGGTTAATATAAGATGACCTCAGATAAAAAAAAAAAAAGAACTATATAAAGAGTTAATTGAAAGAGGAGAGATAGAATATGGGTAAAAAAAAAGGATTTTTGTACTCACCATAAAATCCTTTTCTCTGAAGTTCATTGACAGACACAGCAGCTCTTCTTGACCTTAGGGTTATATCGCCCCTTTAGGAGAGGACTAGGGAGAAAGTGTTAAAAACACTTCAGAGAAAAGGATTTTACGGTGAGTAAAAAAAATCCTATTTTCTCTATCGTTCATTGACGGACACAGCAGCCCTTCTTGACCTTAGGAACGTCCCCAAGCAGTGTCAAAGAAACGAGGGTTGGGAACAGCAAAAAAACAATAACTCCACCCATAACAACCAGAGCTCCTCAACGGAGGAGTTGCAACCTTAAACAGCCGCCTGCAAAACCTTGCGGCCGAAGCAAGCATCCGAAGATGCGCTCACATCAACCTTGTAAAATATTGTGAAAGTGTGAACGGACAACCAGGTCACCGCCTTACACACCTGGGAAACAGACGATTGATGTTGGAAAGTCCAAGAGGCACCAATTGCCCTGGTAGAATGTGCCGACCTCCGAAAAAGAGCCGTAGCAGACAGATACACCCGCAGAGCCTGGACTACGGCCAAGGAATGCAAAGCCACCTCTTTGGGGTGTGACGGACAAGGACATAAGGACGGAAGCACAATGTCCTCATTTAGATGAAAGGCCGAAACAACCTTTGAAAGAAACGAAGGCTGCGGACACAGCACCGCCTTATCCTTGTGGAGAATCAAGTAGGGAGACTTGCAAGACAAGGCCGCCAACTCAGAAACCCTCCTGGCAGATGTAATAGCCACTAGAAAGAATACTTTCTGAGAGAGTGTCAATAAGGGAATCTCCCTAATGTTTTCAAACAGCAGTTTCTGAAGTACAGAGAGCACCAAATTCAAATCCCACGGAGGTAGCAGTGGTTGAACCGGAGGGGCCACATGTCAAACCCCTTGAACAAACATACTCACCAATGAATGAGTTGCCAAGGGATGCTGAAAAAAGACAGCCAAAGCTGATATCTGCCTCTTAATGGTGCTTAATGCGTTTCTGATCCACTCCTCGCTGCAAAAACAGCAGGATCCTGTAAACTGAATATGTATGCAGACGCCACCCCATATCCTCACACATGGAGATGTAGGCCTTCCATGTACGATGATAAATCTTCCAAGAAGATGACTTCTGTGCCCTTAACATAGTTGATATTACTGAATCCGACAGACCTCAGTCCCTTAGCACATGGCTTTCAACAGCCATGCCCTTAAAGCCAGGGATAGTAAAGTAGGATGACGTAACGGACCTTGTGACAGAAGGTCCTCTTGCTTCGGCAGTTGCAAGGAACATCCACCACCATTTGTACTATGTCGGAGTACTATGGACGCCAAGGCCAATCTGGGGCAATCAGAATCACCGGAATCCCCTTGGGCTTCACTCTGCAAAGCAGATGTGGTAGAAGTTTGAGTGGGGGAAAAGCATAAATCAGCCGATAATGCCCCCATGGAGCCACCAACACATCTGCCGTATCCGCCCATTGATCCTTTGACCTGGCCACAAACCTCTGTACCTTCCAATCTAGTTGAGATGCCAGGAGATCCACATCTGGCGTACCCAACCTTAGGCAAAGGAGCTGAAATACATCTGGATGTAGCAACCATTCCCCTTGGTCCAGCATCTGGCGACTTAGGTAGTCCACTTGCCAGTTTTCTAGGCCCAGAATGTACACGGGCGACAGAGCCAGCACTCGCCACTCTGCCCACCGCAGGATGTGAGCGACCCCCAGTGACCATGTGGAGAGGCACCGCCTGATTGCCCGAAGTTCCAGCACGTTGATTGGCAGGCGGGATTCTTCCTGGGTCCACCCACCCTGGGCTGACTGTACCCAACCCCCCCCCAAACGGTCAGGCTGGCGTCCATTGTGATCACCATCCAATGAAGAGGAAGGAACGACTTCTCAGACCAAAGAGTTGGCCACCACAACAGGGAGTCCCTGACTAGCTGGCTCACTCAAATTTGACAATCCAGGGACAACGGAGATTTGTCCCATCTTGATAGGATCTCCTTTTGCAAGACTTGAGTGTGGAATTGAGCCTTGAGTGTGGAATTGAGTGACTAACATGAGACCCAGGTCTTGCATGCAAAAACGCAGTGACGACCACCGGCGGGACACCAACAGCTTCATTGCAGCTTGAAGAGTCTGCAGCTTGTCCGAAGGAAGAAAGACTCTCACCTCTGAGGAGCCCAGAAGCAGGCCCAGATACTCCAGGTGTTGAGTCGGCACCAACACCCACTTCTGTAAGTTCAGTAAAAACTCCCGAAGAGTTTGCATAGTGATTGCCACATCCTGCCTTAATTCTGAGGCGGAAGCTGTCCTCAGAAAGAGGTAGTCCAGGTAACCCACGATTGCGATCCCTCGCTGCCTTAGTAAAGCCAAAATTGGGGCTAGCACCTTGGTGAAGACCCTCGGTGCCGACGCCAGGCCAAAAGGGAGAGCTACAAATTGGTAGTGCTCGTCCCTGACCGCAAATGGCAGAAACTTCTGATGCTTGATGCATATGGGACATGCAAGTATGCATCCTTGATGTCCAGGGATGCCAGAAAATCCCCCTGATGGAGTGCAGTGACCACTGAGTGAACTGAGTCCATCCTGAACCTTTGTACTTTCACAAAGCAGTTGAGGGCTTTGAGGTCCAAGACTGGACGGACCCCTTCCTTCTTCGGAACTACAAACAGATTGGAGTAGAATCCCTGAAACCTTTCCGGCATCGGTACAGGTACCCCGCACAGCAGGGATTTTGTGAGGATGACTTAGTTGTGATCCAAATCTTATCCTAATTGGCTGCTTCCAACGAAAAGCCAAGATCCATCTCCCACTTAGACTCACCATCATATGTGGCTGAGTTGGGTTTAGTAATAGGATGAGTGTAAAGATTTGAAATAAGTCCCTTAGTGTGTGGGTCATGTTTACATATATTTTCAAAGCACGTTCATTTATCTAAATTAATTCTTCCTTGTATATAAGGCATACATTTTTTTTAATCTGAAGATATTGAAAGAGCCCTGAATTAGGAAGTTTGTGACTTTCACATGAGTCGGGGAAAGTTTTGAATGAAGTACAGGATGCTAGATTTAGGGGAAGACCAAGAAGGATAGAAAAGTGGATTTTTAAGAAATGATAAAAAAGAGGTATATGGAGAGATTGTAGTCCATTTACTAATTAAAATTTATCCCAAATGGCTAGTGTATGTTTAATTATAGGATTATTGAGATTTTTACGGTCAGAGGAATTAGACAATACGAGGTTGGTTATTGAAAGTGAGTCGCAATCTATTGTTTCCAGCGCAACACAAAGCAAAATTTCACGTTTTGCATGATATTTAAGCATATGGGCTAATTGAGCTGCATGATAATAGGTGGTAAAATTAGGAAACCCTAGTCGCCCCTTTGGGCTTTAGAAGGTAAAGAGTGTGTTTGGGCAGATAGGGTTTCAAGGAGGCCAAAATGAAAGTTAATGCCTTATGTTGTAGTATTCTGAGAAAGTGTGTTGGAACAGGGATAGGTAAAACTCAAAAAAGATAAAGAATTTTGGGCAGTACAGCCATCTTTATTATGTGAATTTTACCTATCCAAGATAATGGTAGAGAGAACCATTGTGTCAGAAGAATAGATATTTGACGCAAAATTGGAGGATAATTGGCAGTGAAAATGTCAGAGAGATTGGGTGTGAGAGTTATCCATAGGTAAAGAAGGCGTGAAGTGGACCATGAGAAAGGGAGGGATGTTTGCGCTTGTTGTAAAATATGAGGAGGTAAAGATATATTTATGGCTATAGATTTTTGAGAGTGAATAATTAGAACAGGTACGTGGGCAAAGTGATCAAATTTACTTATAAGATTAGGAGCAGAAATATGAGGAGGGGATGACATAAAGATTAAGATATTATCAGCAAAAGGGCAAAGGTTATGTTGGTGACCAGCTAAATCTAGACCTTTAATAGAGGGGTCAGTATGGATTGATTGAGTAAGGTGTTCAATAAGCAGGGCAAATAAGAGGGGAGAAAGTGGACATCCCTGACGCGTACCCCTACATATGTCAAATAGGTTTGATTTATATCCAGCATATTTAACATAAGCGTTGGGATTTTGGTATAATGAGGAGACCCAGCTAAGAAAATGAGGACCAAATCCCCAACGTTGCAGGGCAAAATGTTGGTAATGCCACAAAACTGAATCAAATGCTTTTTTGATATCTAAAGCTAAGCGACAGGTGGGTATTTGTCATGATTTAGCTGCTTGAATTAGTAAAGTAGTCCTGCGTACATTATCTACCGCTTGGCGCTGTGGTATAAAGCCAACCTGGTTTTTATTTAGTAAAGAACCTATTAAACTATTTAAACGGGTCACTAAGACTTTCGCTAGTAACTTAATGTCAAGGTCGAGCAATGATATGGGTCTATAGTTAGAACAAGATGTATCATCTGACTGAGGTTTGGGGATCATTGAAATTATAGCCGTTAATGTTCCGGGGCGAAATTATTGATCTTTAAGGAGAAAATGAAATGCGTCTATTAACATTGGAGCAAGGATATGTCTTATAGTATAGGGCAGAGAACCCATCTGTGGCTGGACGTTTATTTGATTTAAGAGAGTTAATTGCTAATTTAATTTTGATAGCTGTAATGGGACAATCGCGTTGGGCTAAAGGAATAGTAGGAAGTTTGATTTGTGAAAAAAATGATTCTGCTAAAGTTTGATCAAAAGATCAATAGTTTGGATTTTTTTTTACAGCACAACAGTATGTTGCATTTGAACACATTAAGGATCATTTTTCAGTTATGCTGTTTACTGGTTTCTTAAACAACAGCCATGTGACTGTTAGAAATATGGCGCAATGAAGGAGGCAACAGGCTGATACTGTTTGGACACACTGGACTGTGACAGATAAGAACTCAAACCCATCAAATAAAGCCGTTGATAGTTTGTAAGCGGGTAGCACTAAGGAATTCCTACTGTTATTAACATGAAATCATACTTGGTGTGCATCATACTTGGTAAATTGGAACTACCATAGGAAATACAGCCCTTTTAGCAAAGGAGTTAAAACACTTTTTTTAGATTCCAAGTAAAAAAAAAATACACCAATCTGCCTTAATTTTATGTCTAATTAAAGGTTAAGTGAATAAAATTATTTACTTTGTTACATTGACAATGAAAATCGGAGGGACATATTAGGCAACAAGTAAAAAAGTTGTCCCTGAAGTCAATGTGTTGAAAGCAGAAAAAATGGGCATCACAGTTTGTTGTGTATAGGTTTGTGTAGCCCCGGAAAGACCAGAGTGACCATGTTGACCCATGTGCACAGGTAAATGTGCCTACAATGGGCATGTGAGAATCAAAACTGGCCCAAGGAGCAATGGAAGAAGGTGGCCTGGTCTGATGAATCTTATTTTCTTTTACAGCATGTGGGTGGCCAGGTGCATGTGAGTTTATTGCCTGGGGAAGTAATGACACCAGGATGCACTATGGTGAGAAGACAAGCCAGCAGAGGTAGTTTGATGCTTTGGGCAATGTTCTTCTGGGAAACCTTGAGTCCTGCCATTCATGTGGATTGTACTCAATACATATCACCTACCTAAAGATTGTTTCTGACCAAGTACACACCTTCATAAAAACGGTATTCCTTGATGGCAGTGGCCTCATTCAGAAGGATAATGTGCCCTGCCACACTGCAAAAATGGTTCCAGAAGGGTTTAAGAAATGCAAAAAGTGTGAGGTGTTGACTTGGCCTTCAAATATCTCAGATCTTAAATCAATCAAGCAAGAGGCACCGCCTTACAACTTACAGGACTTAAAGGATCTGGCATTGATGGCTTGGTAGCAAATACCACAGCATACCTCTAAAGGTCTAGTGGCATCCATGCCTCAATGGGTCAGGAATGTTGGACCTACTCAATATTAGGTGGATGGTCATATAATTATGGCTGATCTGTGTGCGTGTGCATATATATATATATATATATATATATATATATATATATATGCACATATATATATATACACAAATACACAACACCCAGACTGAACATGGGTTCAGTTATAATGACATAAAAATAGAAGAAAAAAGTAATAGGTTAATTGACCTGTCTTGACAAGTGTATATGTGTTTGACTGTGGCAGAAAAAGCAGAATGTAAGTTTCTTAATGGGAAAGAATGATTTTAGATTTTTCTGTATTGTAAATTATGTCGTAATAAATTAGTTAAAGAAACACTGAGGTATGCACTTTATATACTGTATGTGACTGTAAGGAAATTGTAGGGTTTCATCTATCCAATGATCCTTCCCTAATTATAAATGATACTAATCCACTTCCCTCAAATGTTGCATGAGGAATAACAGTGTGGGTCTTACACAACACTGCAAATTATTATTTTTCCACTACTAAAGTTGAAATCTGGGCTCAAACAAAAAATAAAGGCTGCAGAGATTATTGTTAAGTGATGAATAAGATGAAACTGTTGTCAATTTGTAGCACTATTGTCCTACCTTTTATATCAATATTGATTCCTTAACCTCCTAGGCTGCAACGCACAGCAAGAAAGACCACCAGCATGCCTCCTTGAGCTCAGAATTACAAGGAATAATGTTGCAACATTCAACCTATTTCTTTGAACATTCCAAGGAACTGTGTCAATGCCCAGAAATGTAATCTTGGTTTAGGTAGAATGTTACCCATAGCATTATAAAGGCACTTCTACAGCAAGCATGACAACACTACAATAGTGGGAGGTCAGCAGAAGCATGATGGATGCAATTAAAACCTACATTTCCAAAGAATTTGTTTAATATTATTTAAAGCAAAAGCAATGTACTCTGTAACTGAATATAAAATTTTTACATGACCGTGTCTTGTTATGAAGTAATCATATCTACTTATGTAAGTATTGAACACGACACAATTTTTCTAGGTAAATATATTTCTACAGGTGCTATTGATATGACATTTTCACCACATGTTGGTAACAACCCATTCAATCCATACATACAAAGGAACCAAAACAAATAAGTTCAGAAATTAAGTTATGTGTAATAAAATGGAATGAAAAGGTGAAACATATCATGATGGGTGAAAACAAAAAGCTCTCTCAAGATCTTCACAACCCTATTGTTGCAAAACATACTGATGGCATTGGTGACAGAAGGATTTCTAAACTTCTGAATGTTACAGTGAGTACTGTTGTGGCTATAATCCAGAAGTGGAAAGAACACAATTTCAACATAAATCGTCAACGACCAGGTGCTCCTCACAATATTTCTGACAGAGGAGTGAAACGAATTATCAGAAAAGTTGTTTAAGAGCCAGAAAGAGGTGGAATTAGCAGGTGCAATTATTTAAAAAAAAAAAAAATTAAGTAATGCACTCAACCGCCATGGCCTGTATGCATGCTCACCACGCAAGTTTGCTGCACAACATTTAGACAAGCCTGTGAAATACTATTGTCTGGTCAAATGAGACCAAAATGTAACTCTTTGGGTGATATAATAAACACCATGATTGTAGGTAAAATGGCACTGCACATCACCCCAAAAACAGCATACCAACAGTGAAGTTTAGAGGTGGGAACATCATGGTGTGGAGCAGTTTTTCAGCATACGGTACTGGCAAATGTCATATTGTTAAAGGAAGGATGAATTGAAAAATGTACCAAGACATACATTCTTGATAAAAATCTTCCACTATCTATATAGAAGAGAGCCACAGGACCTTCAAGATTTGAAGACTGTTTGTGTGGGAGAATGGGCCAAAATAACAACTGAGCAATGCAGGTGACTAGTTTATCCATACAGGAGGCAAATTGAAGCTGCTTGATTACCAACAAAGGATTTTGTACAAAGTATTAAATACATTTTAGTTAGCGGGTTCAATACTTCTTCCCTGTGTCATTCCATCTTATTACACATATCTTTATTTCTGAATGTATTTGTTTTGGTTTCTTTGTTTGTATGGATTGCATGGGTTGTTACTGACATGTGGTGAAAATGGAACCTTTAGAACTGTATTTACCTAGAAAAATTATATATATATATATATATATATATATACACACATATATATATATATATATACACACACACACACACACACACACACACACAAGCATGAACTGTCATCTATTTGTAAGGGAGACATTTCTAGCCCATATATAGAGAGTCGATCGCAAAGGTGTAAATCAATGTGCCTACAGATGTAATTATATTCTGCAAAATACATTATACTACAATGAGACCCAGAAAATCTACTAACCATAAGGTAAAAGGCTAACATTGTACTTACTGGTTTCGCCTCTTTAGCTGCAGGGATGACGCAGTCATCACTGTCAGATGCTGTAGATTCATTTCCATCAGTTGTTTGTTTTCCATCAGGATCTATACAAAGAGTAAATAAAATTGGAATATTTATATAACCGAAGAATGAAACAATACTGAAAAAAAAATACAAAAGAAAAAACTTTCCCTAGTTAAGTGTTAAATATTTGTGATACTGAGAAAACAGGTCCTTGTGACTGTTTTTATTTTAGATGGAGGAGGGGGACAATATCAATTGGACAAGGTTTTCAAATGTGTACATTTTATTCTTCATCAGCTGCCCAAAAATTTAAAGCCAGAGGCAATATGTTGCGACAGACATAATTTTGACATCTGATCCAATGAAAACAGCAGCCCAACTAGTCGATATCTGCATAAAATAAAGCTTCAGCTGCCTATATGTTTGGATCAACTGATTGTTTTATAAAAGATTTTTTTTCTTCTTTCATATTGTCAATTTATATCCCCCCCCCCTTTCCAAAGCTATAGCCTCAAGTACAAAATATATCTCTATAAATATAGCTCTATGAAGAACACAGAAAATAAAATTGATACTGTATCTCTGTAACGGTACTTATAGTCAACAGGTAGCAAGTGCAGCAGCCTGTGCTGGATCATAACATGACCTCTGGGCTGAGATCAATGAAATCAATAAAACCCTAACAATAAACTTCTCTAATTTGCTCCCTTTTGATATGTTAAATATACAATTATCGCATTGCGTTATATCTGCAAATGCAAAAAATAAAATAAAAAAAAGCCATCGATCATGTCAGAAATTCAGAGTTGTCCTGTATTATATGTGTATTATTTAATCGTAGCTCTTGCACTACAGAACAATTAGTTCTTATGCTGTTTAAATAAGAAGAATTGGAGGGATTTAGTAGTTTAGTAGAGATTTAGCAGTTTAACAACAGACAACTCTGTAAGGCTGACACCAATTCTTAAAATTACAGCTTACAAAAACGGCATGTGGTGTCATTCCACAAGAGGAAATTATGAGCTCTGTATATTTATGGAAGATCAACAGGTATCTTTTCCTATATTTGCAAAGTATTTATTATGGATAAAATATGGTTGAAATGTGCATGAATTGCAGGGATGCACCGCATTTTTTGTAATTTTGCCCTGACAAACAGCAAGATTCCCCTTGTTATCTTTTAGGCACTTCCTTTCTGTGCATCTGCCTTGGTGAATGGCTGCCGCAGATTGCAATTTTTTGGTTCTGATTAATAACTTGGCGTGAGTATAACTGAATGAAATGTGTTTAGTACCTTCTGCTTCCAAATCGTCAGATACTTCTGTTTCATCCCCTGATGTGTCATAACTTTGAGCTTCAAATTGCCCATCTGAAAGTTGTGAGCTTTCGTCATTATTGCTTGGATGTTCATTCAGTGATTCTTTTGGAACTTTCTCTTTTGCAGATTCATCATATTCCTTCTGAATAAAGAGCACATATTTTTACATGTCAAGCATTTTAATACCCAAAAGACTTTCATAATATGGCAATAATCTATAGACCTTGTTAAGCAAAGTAATATCCACACACTGTACCCAAATTCATTTTATGTCATTTTATTGAGACAGATAGAGCTTTTTATTAGTTTAACAGCCACAGAACTTTTTAATTTTTTACTATAGAAATTAAAAAAAGACATAAAAAAAAGTTTTTATTTACAATCTGATAAAACCTAAAAATGGCAGGCCAATACAAAAATTCTCTTTATGGATAGTTGACATTCTAATCTAGGGTAATGCAATTCCTCCCTCCCCCAACCCTTTTTTTTTAAAATGAAGAAATATGCTGTTATTGAGGGGGTGAAAGCGGGAAGTTCACACACAAGAGAAGAGCCATTAATGCAGTGCTGTTGTTAAAGTGTAACGCCACTTTTGTTGAGAAAAAACATTCCTCTCTGGGTGAGCTAAGTACTATGGATTATAACAACCTTTTTTGCAGATTCCTACCTTTTGTTATTCTGAAGAAATCCCTAAGTATTTCTCTGTGCCCATGTGGGAAAATTAATCTAATGGGAGTGGTTTCATAATGATTAATCCGCTGTGGCACCTGCAGTGCACTAATATGGAAATCTGCTAGGCCTGCATCCCTTTAGGTGTGTCCCTATTGGGAGTATCTCACCAATAATTACATTTTTTGTAGCAGGGGATGCCTAAAATATGACTTGTATCTTAGTGTAGACTTCTGGGAAAATTGGTGAGTGAATCACACAAGCAGGAAATTATGTTTCTGGCGTGTGTTCAGTACACATTCTGTGTACAGAACTCCGGGTAGCCATATTGTTTTCCCCACAAAAGTGGAGTTACCTTTTAAGTGTCTGTGGCTTTGCAGTTTAAAAATGTACAGCAGTACATAAGTGGTTAAAAAAAGACAGGGAAATATATGAGAATAGTCATTGAGAGGTTTACCTGTGATTGGAACAAGTAAAACTGGATTATTCTTTATATATATATATATATATATATATATATATATATATATATATATATGTGTGTGTGTGTGTGTGTGTGTGTGTGTGTGTGTGTGTGTGTGTGTGTGTGTGTGTGTGTGTGTGTGTGTGTGTGTGTGTGTGTGTGTGTGTGTGTGTGTGTGTGTGTGTATATAATGATAAAATAAAATGCTTGCAGCAAGATGGTCTTACTGAATAATCCTGGGTGTTTGATGATTGTCATATTTAGTAAACTAATACGAACATCTTCCTGTAAAGCATATTTCCTAAAATGGTTAAGACTTTGATGCATTTTGCCAATATCAAGCCTCTCAGTAAAGCACCATTACAAACTATATGATTAAAGTCAGCTGCATTCTGGATTTTTAATCCCGCAAAACTATTCTACTTCAATATTCCTTAATATCCTGTCAAAAGAAAAACATAATGCTCCTTATTTTAAATTGTGTACATTATGTACAATAGTCAAGCTTCTGTTTCTAAGAGGTATGCAAGCATGATTTCTAGTATTTACCTGCATATGGCTCTTTGCCCTCCAGGTACCAGAACATTCATAGACCCATTAAGGCAGTCAGAGGAATGAAGCATAAACAAGGTTTCAGTTTAACAGGTGTGATAGCAGGAAAGCAATATAGATTTTATTAGGTATTTTAAAAGTTTTCTGCCATGACTAGAGGTTTAACGAATGCTCCCATCTTACAAATCCTAACTTTGACTTGTCTGTGTATGCAACAGTGGAACAGCTCATCAGGCTGAAGTCTGGTCTTTCAGATTTAAAAGCAGTTTAAAGCTGCACTCAGATAACCAACGATGGTTAGACATGCATACATGATCTGACTGCCTTCAGGCAAAATAACTGAGGACTAGGGGCACACAGCCTGGTACAATGTTCTGTTTAACTATCTGGAACCTGTACTTTGTTTGCATCTGACCTGGCCATCTGCCTGCCGACTCTGCTTCTGTCTGTCATTTCCCTGACCAAGTCTCTGAGGACAAACACCCACCTAGTATCTGTCTTGCCTGTTGTTGGCTGTTGCTCTGGAAACACAGAGGGTCTACTGAACTCTGACATCCACTCACCAGGCATTCCTTTCAGGGCTGTCATTTTATTTCAATCAAGAAAAACAGATCATAAATGTTCCCACACAGGGGTGAATTCCACACAGCAGAAAAATAAAACTCTGTTATGTGGCTGTCCAACCAGCCCTGTCAACCTAAACCCCCAGAAAGCATCGCCATACATGACATAAAACATATCATAACAGATGCTAGAGGGGCATGACTACATGTTAACATTGAGGTTCCCAATAAACTATGCACACTGCAATACATTCTTAATACACCACACACTTGGTGATAAGTGAACTATGGAGCAGACAATACAACAAGCCACCTATAGGCTTTTGTCACAATATGTACATTCTTTGTTTTACAAATAAATATTTAAAACATGACAAAACAGCCTAGAGCTTCACCTATATATTTATATATATATATATAAATATTTTCCTACCTATAAAAAAATATATACAGTATATGAATCTACAGTACTGTGCAATAATGTTAGGCAAGTGTGAAGAAATGGTGTAAAGTAAGAAAGAATGCTTTCAAAAATATACTATATATTGTAATTGTTTATTTTTACAAATTTACAAAATGCAAATTGAACAAACAGAAAAACAAATCTAAGTAAAATTCCTATTTGGTGCAAATACCCTTTGGCTTCAAACCAGCATGTGCACAAGTCTGGATTCTGTAGGATTAGAATCAGACATATGCGTAACCAGTTATGCCAAGCAGGTGCTTATGATCATCATCATGAAGACTAAGTACAGCAACAAAACACAAGGTAGATATATTTGATCAGCAAGGCCTTTTGCAGGAAAATATTTCAAAGCAGACTGGGGTTTTAAGATGTGCTGTTCAATCTCTTTTGATAAAACACAAAGAAATGGGCAATGTTGAGGACCGTATATGCAGTGGTCGGCCAAGGAAACGTAATGTAGCAGATGAAAGACACATCACGTTCACTTAACTTTGACATGAAAAGATGTCCAGCAGTGCCATCAGCACAGAGCTGGCAGAAACCAGTAGGATCCAGGTACGCCCATCTACTGTCCAGAGAAGTCTGGCCAGAAGTGGTCTTCATGGAAGAAGTACAGCCAAAAAGCCATACCTCTGACGTGGAATCAATGCTAGGCAACTCAACTATGCACGAAAACATAAGTAATGGAAGCAGGTGCTCTGGACTGATTAGTCAAAATTTGAAATATTTGGCTGTAGCAGGAGGCAGTTTGTTCGCTGAAGGGCTGGACATTGTACAACAATGAGTGTCTGCAGGCAACAGTGAATCATGGTGGAGGCGTTCCTTGCAAGTTAGGATCTGCATTTCTGCAAATGGAGTTGGGGATTTGTTCAGGATCAATAGTGACCTCAATGCTTAGAAATGCAGGCAGATACTTATCCATCATGCCATACCTTCAGGGAGGCAGGGGATCGATACACTACGTACGTATACACTATGTACGCTTTTGAAGAAGCGAGAAGTGTCTCGTGAAACACGTCAAGTTTTTAGATGCTTGTGTATTATTTTATATGGATTGTTGTAACAAATGTGTATATTTTTTAAATATCTATGCACCATGTTTATTACCAAATCAGCTTGGCATTCATGTCCATGTATTTTATGTATGACAATTATATTATACCTGTAATAAATCTCAAGACCATGTTTACTTTTGTTATATTCATTGGCCAAATTGTGCTCACCTCCTTTAAAGTCCCAGGGCAAAATTCAGTTTTTTTGTTGTCTGTATATGGGGGAATTTTGTCACTAGACCATTTTTTCCTTTTAACGGTGCCTTCTATTACTTTCCAGTTCCATGGACCCTCCTACTGATGTGAAGTGCTAGATTATTCCACTGCTTTGCATCATGGATGAAGATGAACTAGTGGCATTAGTGATAACAAGCCTTGGTGGCACCAGCTCTTTGCAGGTAAGCAGAGACTTCACTAATGTCGGCTTCATATCTGTTGTGGTGTGTTCGAGCTATTCCCTCTCACGCTGTTTTATGCTGGACTTGTGGACCTTTGCTGCACCTGTAGCCTTTAGGGGTGCTTCAGCGTTAGATATATCACATGTTGACAACCAGTGACAGAGTTATAAATATGGTAGAGCTTAGGCCTCATATGCGTACACTTTACTTTATATAATTAACTTTATAATATTATATTGAAGTTGATAGCTGGTGGTTATCTTATTTGACTACGCCACAGGTCTGGCCTCATATATTCTGCAATTAATGTTTTGGCAGTATATTACATTGGGATCAGGTTTCTCTTTGATTAATATTTTATGTATTCACATTAATGTTTTTTTTTTATGAATAAGTATCTATCCCTGTCCCAATGATCATCCAATGAGTTCCAGGCACTTCTGAGTGCTCTACTAGTGCCTGTGACATGTAGGTTTATTGATGCATTGTTCCAGTCAGTTACCATGTGAGAGTTAAGTGGAACTTGTATATGGCATTTGTTGTCACTATGCCCTATTTGTACTGCTTTTTTTCCAGGTGGATAGTATAACTCTCTTACATGTCTTATTATGTAGATGTTGTGATAGCCTATGTTGCTGCAGAGGTTTAGGGCATTAATGCAAGGACTTGTGCTTACACTGTAGCAAACATTTGTTAGGGTGTTTCTCATTAAACATGCATAAACATGCAGTGTGTATGTGTGGCAGCATTGGGCTGGGTGGGGGGTTCAGGATTATTGGAAGCACTAAATTTTCCTTTCAGGTGCCTAGTTCCCAATGAAGGTGTTGTGCGGGTGGAGCCTGTTAAAGTCTCAGGCTGCTACCTCTCTGAAAGCAACAAAAAAGATGCTCTGCAGGATACTTTTGAATGGACATAGAGCCCTGTGTGGTATAGAACTTTATCACACTTGTGGGTATATTTAAAAAGTTTATTAAAGCTGACAATTCACAGGTCACTAGTACTTTTTTTTTCTCACAAATAAAGCTTTCTTTTGGTGTTATTTGTTTACCTCTGCGGTTTAATAAATATGGCCCCAAAGAATCTAAAAAAAAAAAAATTCTTCCTCAGTTTAAGCCAATATGTATTCTTCTACATATTTCTGGTAAAAAAAAAAAAATCACAATAAGCGTATAGTGATTGGTTTGCGCGAAAGTTATAGTGTTTACAAAATAGAATTTACAATTTTTTGTGAGACTGCAACACAGCCTGTGAGTGACAGCATCAGTTCTGTTCCTTCATGCTGTGTGAAGGGGGTGAGTCACTTTGCTCCAATCAGCTCTCAGAGCTCTCCTCACTGAGCTCTGCAGTATGTAATTTCAACTCTCCACCCCATTTTCTGACATCTCAATAAGATTTTATAAATTCTGGACTTTAAACAGATGAAGAGAAGACGGTAGATAAACAGGTACAGCTTATGTAGGGGGTTTGTTCCATCTCTGTGCTTCTCACCTGAGGCCAGTCACTTCACTGGGTATATGTAAGGGTTTACATCCACTTTAATTATTTTCAGTATGGCATACATTTTTCCCTGGAGTTTAAGTCTCGTGCCTTTGTTTTAGATGACGCTGTTAAAGGAAAAGTCCAGGCAAAACCCATTGCTAAACCTGCTTTGTGCCACACTCTACACCTAACCCATATAACCCTATAAAGCAAAACTCGCTGTACTTGCCTATTCTGCACGCCTACACATTGAAGCCACGCCTGACAGCTGATGCTGGGACCAGATCGGCTGCAGGATAGGCAAGTAAAGCCATTTTTGCTTTGCAGGGTTAGATAGATTAGGTTTAGAATGTGGGACAGAGCAGGTTTAGAATTAGTTAGGTTCTGCCTGGACTTCTCCTTTAAGGTACCCTAATGTGAGGGCCAGGTTTACCCACACTGGGACAAATCTGACATTAGTTCCACTTTAATATCCAAAATTGGCCTTTTCACCCTGCGAAAAGGCTTTTGAATCAAATAAGGAAAATACTTATGAAATCCATGCATGAAATCCATCCATGAATCCATTAAACTTTTTCATGAAATAGTCTGGGTACTTAATAATGCCTAATGCCCCACACACAGGTTCGGACATTCCGACCACAAAATCTGTCAGATTTTTTCCGATGGATTTTTGCATATACAGGGTCGCACAAAGATGGGACTACATAGAGGCCAGTAGCCAATAGCTTTTGTCTCCATTTTTTTTTTTTTGAGCATGCGTAGCATTTTGTGCGTCGGAATTCTCTACACATGATCGGAAAAAGTCTGATCGGATTTTGTTGTCGGAAAATTTTAGATCCAGCTCTCAAACTTTTTACCACGTGAAAAGAGCTAGTGAAGGTTAACTTATCAGAATATTATTTAATAAGTTAGGATCAATAAGCTACGGCAAAATCACACATGAAATTCTGTGTTATTAGCTTTAGCAATAGGAATTTTACACAGAACAGAATACACACGAAAAACATAGTACTTTGCACAAAAATCTAGAGTTAAATAAAACCCACCTTAGAGATATTTAACACAGAACTGTTCACAATTTTATCAGCTGTTTGGTTCCCCAGATTCTGAAAAAAAAATATGAATGATATACATTGAGGAAACCTTGGAGTGGAATTGACACAAAATCCATTCTTTGCTGCTAGTTAGGAAAAGTAAGTCACATTTAGCGGAAATGATTTAATATTTGTGATGGTTTTTCACTACTTAACTAAGAGACTTTCCCAGTTCAAATAAAGAAATGTAGAGAATATATGCCAGTACCTGTAGGTAACAGAAAATTTGTCACCTTAATCCAATCACCATGGTGTTATGTAATGTGTCAGGGAATACTGGACAACATGACTTAGGCTTCATTCACACCATGGGTTCCGTTTTGTGGGCCAATCACGGAATGTCCTTGCAATACCTATTATTCTGAATGGCACCAAATTGCGGCAAGATTTTGCCACAATTGTCGCCCGACGAATCGCAGTAAAATAGTGGTAAAATCGTGAAAACAGAATTTCAGGACCCCGACTCCCAAAAGAAGAAGGAGAACTTCTTTTGAGCGTCCTGCGATTTTGTTTGCACGATTTTAACCCAATTCGATGGAGCGGCAATCGCGGCAAAATCGTGCGATGATTTGGTGCCAAAGTAACAGGGATTGCAAGGGCATCCCACAATTTGTGGTGTTTCCGAATCATGGTGATTTTGCCCGCAAAACGGAATGCCATGGTGTAAATGGAGCCTTAGGCTCCATGTATGCTATAAGCTCAAAAAATGCTGGAAAAAACATTAAAAAAAAAAACGTTTTAGTAGCGTTTACAGTATGTTACAGTGCACCTCCGTCAGTTTTTGGTTAACTTCTAAATGACCACAATGCTTTGCTGGACATATTTTCTTGGGCCATCCGAACAAAGAAGATTGTAAAGAATAGCATCTGGGTATATGTCCCTTATTGCCATCCTTTTTCCCAGTGTACCAGTATATTGGGGACAGCAAGAGGCTGATATAAAGTCAAATCAGGTACACCATTTTAACCAAAAATGAATACATGTGTTAAGAAATACAAAGCTGCAGTAATATGTGTGTTTTATGTCTACTTTGAGCTCAACTTCAAAACTCTAAATGCATGACTGCTATGGTGCAACAAAACAGTTACATAGTTAGGCTGGCCATACACTACAATTTTCTTCTACAATTTCCCTTTAGATTAACCAAAACCATATAATGAAGTCAAACCTAAACACTTTCAATTTGTATGCAATCTGGCAAGCCCTAGCACTATATAGTTTAAGGTAAATCTAACGGAAATTGAAGAAAATTGCATAATGTATGGCCAGCCTTAGTCAGGTTGAAAAAAGTCCATCTAGTTCAACCAAAAAAAAATAAAAAAATCATACAATCCCATATACACAATCCTTCACCCGCAGTTGAAACCCCGGCAAAGCATGCTCCAATTTTGCAACAGCAGGGGAAAAATAACCTTTTACACTTATCGGTAATGGTATTTCTGGGAAGTCTTCCAGGACACCACCCTGAGAGATGACTGCCCCCCCCCCCCCCCCGCGCTCCTCAGTTGTGACAAAGTGTTGACTCACACCAGTGCATGCACAAGAGTGAAAAAACACCTCAATTCATATATTAGTTCAACCACACCACTACAACGGGTCTGAAGTAGGCCTGCTGTCCTGGAAGACTTCCCAGAAATACCATTACCGGTAAGTGTAACAGGTTATTTTCTCAGGTTGTCTTCCAGGACGGCACCCTGAGAGAAGAGCAAGTAGCTCCTTCACCCTATCCAAATAAATCAACAGACAATGTCTGACATCTAAACAGTGGAAAGAACTTTCTCTCTCATTCTGTGAATTAGAACAAAAAGACGGAAGGACAATTTCTTGCGCCCTGTGAAATTTTGAGGCTACTTTCGGAAGGTACAGGGGATCTTGCCTAAGTACCACTCTGTCCTCAAACAATAGAAAAAAAGGCTCTTTAATTGACAGAGCCTGGAAGTCACTTATCCTCCTGGCCGATGTGAGGGCCAGTAGGAAAGCTGTCTTGAGGGTAACGTAAGAAGGGAATTAATCAACGGCTCAAAAAGTGCCCTAGTTAGGGCCTCTAAAAACTAAAGTTAGTTCCCAAGGCGGAAATGTACTCATTAACACCAGGGACATTCTTTTTCTTGCTGTCAAAAACCTTTTAATCAGAGGGCCCAGAGAAAACTGCACAGGGCTGCAACTTAAACCCTGAGGGTCTTGGATGTCAGCCCCTGATCCACGCCATCCTGGAGGAAATCCAGGGTCTCTTGCCGGGACGTCCATTTCCCCCTGACACCAGCGGGAGAAGACTCCCCAGATCTTGGCATAAATACGCCAGGTAACCAGCTTTCTACTTGAAAGCAGGGTTTCAATTATCTTCTCAGAACACCCCCTCCTGCACAGGCTCACCCTCTCAGGAGCTAAGCCATCAGCTGGAGGAAACTGGGGGTTCGGGTGATAGAACTGGGCCCTCAGAGAGAAGATCCTGTCTTTCCAGGAGGTGCTGAGGAGGAGACACTGACCAGTTTCCTAGTGTCGGAAACCAAGTCCTCTTGGCCCACCAAGGAGCGATCAAAATCAGCGTCACTGCAAAAAGGCTAAATTTTTCTAAAATCCTGGGATTGACCAAGGGGGTAGGTGTATGTCAGATGAAGATCCCAAAACTGGGCCAAATCATCCACCCCCTCCAACCCTTGCTCCCTCAAAAGTGAGAAGAACCTCCTCACCTTTCTGTTTCCTCTGCGGGCGAAGAGATCTATCTCTGGTCTGCCGAAAAGGCAACACACCAGGGAGAACACTTCTGGGTTAAATTCCCACTCCCCTGGAGAATAGTCTGCCAGCTGACATAGTCTGCCTCGATATTGTAAACGCCCTTTGTGTGCACCGCCAAGATGGAAGGGACTCTGTTTTGCCCACTCCAGATGTTCCTGTGACAAGGATAGAAGGGAGCAAGACTTTGTGCCCCCTGATGATTCAGGAGGGCTACCACAGTTGCGTTGTCAGAAAGAACCTGAATCTCCCTGCCACATATTCTTTCCTCGAAGGACCCTAGGGCATTTTTGACCACCAAAAGCTCCCAGAAGTTAGAGAAGGCCTCTCTTAGAGACTGATCCCAAACACCCTTGGCTCGAACCTCTTCCAAGTGGGCCCCCCACTTCCAGGCACTTGCATCCATGGTCAGCCTGAGGGGTTGATGCTGAGCCCAATGGAGGCCCATCTGTAGCCTCTGTGGACTGAGCCACCACTACAAAGATTCCCTCACCTCTAATGGAATGGAGACCCTGTCATCCAGTGACCCTCTCTTCCCATCCCAGGAGGACAGGGGGAATTGCTAGAGAGTCCTGGATTGGAGCTGGGCCCAAGGGACTGCAGGAATGCAAGACGTCATCAGTCCTAGAACTCTCATTATCTTCCTGTAGGATGTCTGTTCTGTTCCCAGAAGTGATACGACTGCTGACATGAGGCCTTCTGCTTTTCCCTGAGGTAAGATCAGCTTTTGTGCTGCAGTGTCTATCAGGAAACCCAGAAAGACCTTGGTCTGAGCAGGAGTCAAGGAAGATTTTTCTTGACTGACTAACCAGCCCAGGGACTCCAGAGTACTTACTACCTTCTCTAGGTCAGTCAGAAGGAGATCTTGACTTTGATTGTAAACTAAGATGTCATTGTAATAGGGAATTAAAGACCCTTGGACTGGAAGACAGACCGAAGGGAAGGGCACAAAACTGCCAGTGCTGAATTCCCTGACCGGAGGGGATTCTCAGAAAGGCCTGATGTTCTAAACAAATGGGGACCTGAAAGCAGGCGTCCTTCAGATCTATAGTGGCCAAAAACATCTCCTTCAGGAGGTGTCTCCTGAGGGTATAAACACTTTCCATACGGGAATTTTTTGTACTGTAGAAAAGTGTTTAGCCTTCTCAAGTTTATAATAAGGCGGTACTTCCCCGAGGGCTTTGGAACTACAAAAAATGTGGGAAAAAAGTCCCTGTCATTGCGATGGGACTGACACTATAACCCTCTGATCTGCCAGCTGCCTGATGCTTTGTAAGACAGCTATCGCCTTTTGACAATCTTTGCGAAGGTGAGATAAGAGGAATCTTGGGGGGAAAGAAGCTCCAACCCGTAACCCTCTCTTATTATTTATAGAACGTGGGGACTCTATGTTACAACCTCCCACTGGGAAAGAAAGTGGAAAAGCCTTCCCCCCACTCTGACGTTACTTGAAGTCTTTTTCGGTGGATTTCTGGCTGGGGAAGAGGAGACCCCTTTTTGTTTGCCCTTGCCAGTGTCCCAACGCCTGGTAGACCCGGTTTCCTTTTTCTCACAAAAACGTTTTTTAACTTGGGGGCTAAAACCTTCCCTTAGCCTTCCTGGTTTTTATGGGAAACGTTTGCCCTTTTTGGTGGACCTAGAAAGGGCCTGCTCCAAACCTGTGCCAAAAAGTAGGGAACCTTCGAAAGTGGAGTCCACACAACTGCATCTTCGATGTGTTATCTCCCTCCCACGTTTTCACCCACAAGGCTCTTCTTGCAGAATTCAGCAGAGCCCCCAACTTTGCAGTAGTACAAAATGTTTCGACAGCTGCATCTACCAAATAAGCTACCGCACTACCTGTAAGCTCTAGGGAATCCAGGACCTCCTTAAATTCAGAAGTTTTAGCAACATGGGCCCTTAATTTTGAGACTCACATATCCGCATTCCTAGCCATACAGGCTGAAGCCAAGGCAGGATTCATAGCCGCTGCATTGGCTTCCCAGGCCCTGCAGAGAAGGGTTTCAGCCTGACGGTCCATTTGGTCCCTGATGTTACCTGCATCCTCAAAGGATAGGTCTGAGTGTTTAGAGACCCGAGCAAGGGAGGCGTCTAACTTAGGTGTTTTAAAAAAAAAAAATTCCTCTTCCTCGTCTTTAACCACTTCAATACAGTGCACTTACACCCCCTTCCTGCCCAGACCAATTTTCAGCTTTCAGTGCTCTTAGCCCTTGTACACACGGTCGGACATTCTGACAACCAAATCTGTTGGATTTTGACCAACGGATTTTGTCAGACGGATTTTGTCCGAAACTGTTGCATACGTACATAGCGTGATGACGTTATTTCGTTACAACGGGACTACGTTCAGGCTAGTAGCCAATAGCTTTGGTATAGGAATTTGATCTGAGCATGCGTTGCACTTTGTCCGTCGGAGTAGGCTACACATGATCGGAGTATGTTCGATCGGAGCATTTTGTCGGAAAATTTTACCGGCAAGTTGGAAAAGTTGGTCCGTCGGATATTCCGACGGAAACAGTCCGATAGGACACATTCCGTCGGAATCTCCGACCGTGTGTACAAGGGCTAACAGTTTGAATGACAATTACTCA
This sequence comes from Lithobates pipiens, assembly GCF_037356315.1. Lineage (NCBI taxonomy): Eukaryota > Metazoa > Chordata > Amphibia > Anura > Ranidae > Lithobates > Lithobates pipiens. The sequence continues at coordinate 134,484,195 of NW_027507686.1, read as the reverse complement.
GTCATGCAACACTGTACCAATATGAAACTTGTGTCTTTTCTTCACACAAATAGAGCTTTCTTTTGGTGGTATTTAATCACTAATGGGTTTTTTATTTTTTGTGCTATAAATAAAAAAACACAGTCAATTTTGTGAACAAAATGATTTTTTCTTTGTTTCTGTCATAAAATTTTGCTAATTAGTAATTTTTCTTCATACATTTTGGCCAAAATTTATACTGCTACATACGTTTGGTAAAAGTAACCCAAATTAGTGTATATTATTTGGTCTTTGTGAAAGTTATAGAGTCTAAAAACTATCATGTCAATCACTAAAAATTTATCACATCTGATCAGGCCTTCAGTACATCAAGTGTATCTAATTTCTTGAGACACTAACAAGTCAGGAAAGTACAAATACTCTCCAAATTACATCTTTTTAGAAAGTAGACATTCCAAGGCATTAAGTAACATGATGAGTTTTTTTAAGTTGTAATTTTTCCCACAATCCTTTGCTAAATGAAGATTTTAATTTTAATTTTATTTTTTTACAAAATTTACATAATATCAGGTTATTTCTCACATATAGCATATGCATATAACAAATTACACCCAAAAGTACATTCTGCTACTCTTCCCGAGTATGGCAATACCACGTGTGAGAATTTTACACAGCCTGGCCACATACAAATGCCCAACATTGAAGTGGCACCTTCAGGCGTTCTACGAGCATAAACGACACATCTAATTTCTCAACCACCTATTACACTTTTGAAGGCCCTGGAGCACAAGGACAATGGAATTACCCACAAAATGACCCCCTTTTGGAAAGGAAACATCCCAACGGATAATCTATGAGGCATAATGAGTCTTTTGAAGGGTTCATTTTTTTCATATTTCTAACACATAGCATGTATATAGCAAAACTGACACCCCAAAATACATTCTGCTACTCTTCCCTAGTATGGCGATACCACATGTGTGAGACTTTTACACAGCCTGTCCACATATAGATGCCCAACACTGAAGTAGTACCTTTAGGCGTTCCAGGAGCATAAATTACACATCTCCTTTCATTCCTACCTATCACACTTTTAAAGGTCCTGGAGCATCAGCCCAGTGGAAATACCCACAAAATGACCCAATTTTGGAAAGAAACACCCAACGTATATTCTATGAGGCATGGGCTGCAGAAAGGTACTCGGGTACTCTGATGGGCTGGAGACAGGTACTTGGGTAACTTGATGAGCTGCAGACAGGTACTCTGGTAACTTGATGAGCTGCAGACAGGTACTCGGGTAACTTGATGAGCTGCAGACAGGTACTCGGGTAACTTGATGAGCTGCAGACAGGTACTCGGGTAACTTGATGAGCTGCAGACAGGTACTCGGGTACTCTGATGGGCTGATGAAAGGTACTCGGGTACTCTGATGGGCTGGTGATAGGTACTCAGATGGCCTGGTGATAGGTACTTAGGTACTCTGATGGCCCATGACAGGTACTTGGGTACTCTGATGGCCTGGTGACAGGTACTCGTATGGGCTACAGATAGGTACTCGGGTACTCTGATGGGCTGGTGACTGGTATTTGGGTACTATGAAGGGTGGTGATAGGTACTCAGATACTCGGTACTCATATGGACTGTGACAGGTACTCGGGTACTTAGATGGACTGTGACAGGTACTCAGATGAACTGAGACAGGTACTTTGATGGGTGGTGGCAGGTCCTCGATATTGGGGGAGTGCAATCAGTGTGATTGGCGTACACTGTGGGCCGCAACAAGATGTTACCGCAATCTCGAGCCCATGCGCCATGCAAAGTGGGGCGGTACCATCTGTGATCGGCCGTGATGAAGTCACGGCAGATCACGTGGTAAACAGCGCATTCCCTGTTTAAATGGAGGGACATCATATGACGCCCTCCCAGAACAAAAGCCGCACTGCCTGTCCGTTATTAGACGGTTGGCGGGCGACTAGCAGTTAAAGGGGCATCTTCGCTTCCAAGTCTTAAACTTTAACAGTTTCCTCTCTGATTCCTTCCATTCCCTTAAAATTATATCCTTAAGGGCCTGATGAACTGGAATAACCTTGAACTGGGGCTTAACTAAGCATTTTTTATTACATTCTGTCCTGGACCGACACTTCTGCAGTAGTTTCCTGAATATCCTCAGATGCATAAATTGCCCTAAGGAGCCCTTCCATATCATCGGCAGAAAAAATAAATCTGCTTTGTAGTCCTCATCTTCGTCCCCTTGACTGTCCTCTAAGCCCTCGTCTGAGGAACTATGGTCAGGGACCTCAGCCTCCTCTTCCTCCTCTGAATCCTGAGAGGGAAGGGACCTTAGGGAATCAGGGTGTTTAAGGGAAACCCCTGCCCTGAAAGTGGAAGGACCCTCCTGGGAGGAAGAACCCTCTCTACTAGTGTGAGGCTCTGGCTCCTGGGGCTTGAGGGATGCTTGGAAGGCTTTCTAAGGTCGACAACATCTCTGTCTGTACAAAGAGAAAGTCCTTCATGAACTGGGACATCTTTTTCCCTGCTATCTTGTGAATACAAAAGGGCTTAGAATGGTCCTGAGGTAATTTGTCATTACAGTGGGAAGGGGTTTTAGTGGGACAGCTGGCGACCACCTGGGCAGTGACATCCTCACCTAAAAGAAACACATAACTAGTCAGCTTGATGTGACCTGCAGGGGTAAGAGTTGGGGTCCCATCCCCCATCATTACCCCTGCCAGCCAGGATGACTCACCCCCTGTGGCCTCCTCAATGGCTGTCTCTGCTGTGGGCCTCTCCTCTCTGTCCATCATTCCCCACTTGCCAGGAATTCTCTGTCCGGAAGGGGGGCGAACCAATGAGAGCAGGGTGCGGGCACTTGCTCCCCTGCAGGCCAAATCCCCCTCATTTTCTCCAGTTCCTTGATATCCTTTATGAGAAATGGCGCCAAAAACTGAACTGCATTTTCCAGATGAGATCTTACTAATGATTTGTACAGGGGCATAATGATATCTCGCTCTCTGGAGTCCATACCTCTCTTAATACAAGAAAGAACTTAGCTTGGCATCGGAATGCTATTATGAGCTTATGATCTACCAAAACCCCCAGATCCTTCCCCACTATGGATTTCCCCAGCTGTACTCCCCCTAGTATGTATGATGCATGCATATTCTTGGCCACCAAGTGCATAACTTTACATTTATCAACATTAAACCTCATTTGCCACTTAGTTGCCCAATTAGTGCACTGAGGTTGGCTTGTAAATTGGAGACATCCTATAAAGACGTTAATCCACTGCATAGCTTGGTGTCATCTGCAAGGACAGAAATTGTACTTTTAATCCCAGACCTTTTATCATTTATAAAGGTATTAAAAACTATGGGTCCCAACACTGAACCTTGGGGTATACCACTGATAACCTTAGACCATTCAGAGTAAGAATCTATAACCACTACTCTCTGAATTTGGTTTCTTAGCCAATTTTCTGTCCATTTACAAATTGATCTTTCCATGCCTGTAGACTTTTCACATTAGCCGTGTGTGGGGAACTGTGTCAAACGCTTTGGCAAAATCAAAGTATACCATGTCCACAGGCACTCCTCTGTCTAAGGTTTTACTAACGGCCTCATAAAAAGAAATCAGGTTTGTTTGACAACTTCTGTCTTTCATGAATCGATGCTGTATGTTGGTTAACATATTTTTTCCAGCAAGAACTCATCTACATGGTCTTTTATTAAACTCTCCACTATCTTCCCGACTATAGAAGTTAAATTAACAGGGCTATAGTTACTCGATAAAGACTTTGATACCTTTTTAAATATGGGCACCACATTGGCCCATACGCCAATCCAGTGGTACCATTCCAGTCATTAATGAGTCACTAAAAATTAGAAACAATGGCTTTGAAATGACAGAGCTCAATTCTTTTAGGATCCGTGGGTCCCTAAAAATTAGAAACAATGGCCAAACATACTTTGAGATTAGTTCCCAATTCAGTGACAGTGGAAGGTTGCAATCTGTTAATAATGATTATTATACAAAACCAGTTAAAAACATAATTTAAAACAACCACCTAGCAATTCTATTGATATGCCTACATCTTTTTTTTTAATAAACCACTCTAACTAGTATACTGTATAAAATATGACTAGTATATTGTATATTAGGAGGCTCTGGTTGGCTGGTCTATTGATGGTATATACATGTCACTTAGGTTTTCCACCTACATTTAGTGGAGGGTCTTCGACTTTTTGTCCGTGAAGGAATCAAATTTTGTTGTTTTCTCAGATCTCAGTTCTGGAGTGGGTCTCATATTGAAACTGCCCTTTATGTAAGTGAGCTGGCACATGCTTAGGACTCTCTCACTTTTATTCTCTGCGAGAGCCTGCTGCTGGGTGAAAAGGATAACTTCTGAAAGAACACTAAATTTATACAAGAGCTACCTGTTTGTTTTGGGGAACTCATCAAGAGACACATTTTTAAGAATATATTTTAGTTTACTAAGTGGCTTTATTTTAATCCTAAAGACTTGCTGTCCTGATTTAATGCTATGTTTGTTTTCTATCATGCTGAATAAAAGCACAGAACGTACCTGTTTGAACTGTTTTTGGGTATCCCTGTCTTGTGCATGACCTACTGTTGGCAATAGCAGAGGAGCCTGTCTGACTTAATGTTTGATGGAGGATGTATACTGTATAAAATCAGCAGCTTTAAAAGACAGAAACCTATTACTGAAATAAAAGATAGCTTATAGAACAGCTTTTGCTGGCAAGCACAGACTGGTCTAGCAAAAACTGCTTCGTTATGCAGCTGTTTATAGATTACATAGCTAGATGCGTTTACAGAATCTACAGAATATATATGCACAAGGTTCAATTGTGATTGGAATTCAATTAGGCTACAAAAATGTTTTTCGATTGTTGGTGGAAAATGTAGTAGCTTTTTGTGCAAACCCAAACAATCACAGGGACAACATACAAATTCCATGCATAGAAAGTATTTTAAATAGTACTTACTAAACTTTCTGTGTTGGAAACAAAAAAGGAGACTTTTTTGTCTGCTGTGGGTTTTCGCACCCTTGGAATTGGCATAGGCATCTGAAATAAATATGGTACAGAGTTTATTACTGTCTCTATCTACTGTCTCTGTCTTTAAAGTTGATATGCATTAAAGGAGTAACAACTACATCAATGACAGACAACATGTGCCATTTAGGAGGCCTAAATTAGCATATTTCACAAAAGAAAAAAACATTTGCAAACAGTAGGACATTCCTATTCTATCATATAGAACATTAAAGTGCCACTTTCATCTTCACTTTGGGGATTCTGCCTCTTGTCTGTGCACACCCATTGGTCTTTCCTTTTAATATGCCCCCAGCACACACACATTTCACTTTCCAGTATACATAGCAACAGTGAGAAATCCAGTGCACTGAGCCATCATAAACACCGATCAACCATAACATTATGACCACTCACCATAACCTGTCAAGGCAGAGACTCCGCTATACCTCTGGAGGTATGCTGTGGTCACTGGCAACAAGCCATATGTTGTAGTTCCTTTAAGTCCTGTAAGTTGTGAGGTAGGGATCCATGGATCAGACTTATTTTTCCAGCACATCCCACAGATGCTTGATTGGATTGAGATCTGGAGAATTTGAAGGCCATATCAACACCTCAAATTTGTTGTGTTCCTAAAACCATTCCTGAATTCATCAGACCAGGCCACCTTCTTCTATTGCTCCATGGTCCAGTTCTAATGCTCAAGTGCCCATTGTGAGTGCATTTGGCTGTGGGCACGGGCTAGCATTGGAACCCTGACCAAGCTGTGGCTGAACAGTCCCATATGCAACAAACTGTGATTCTGACACTTTTCTATTGGAACCAGCATTAACGTGTTCAGTAATCTGAGCTACAGTAGCTCTTCTATTGGATCAGGATACAGCTGCCAGCCATCACTCCCCATGTGAATGAATGAGCCTTGGTTGCCTGTGAACCTGTCAATAGTTTTCTTTCCTTGGGCCCTTTTTTGTAGGTCATGACCACTGCAGACCAGCAACTTCCCACAAGAGCTGCAGTTTTAGAGATACTCTGACCATTACAATTTGTCACTCGTCATAGTTGCAATAATCATTACGTTTGCCCATTTGTTTCTGTTTTTTAACACATTAACCACTTGCAAACCTACCACAAGCAGTGTATTGCAGATGAGTGGCCTGTACAGGCACAGCGACACACCTGTATGTCGCTTGGCTTTTCCGGGTAAGGTGAATGGGCCCCACCCACCAACTCCTGCTGTGTACAATTGTACACAGCGGGAGATTGTCAGCAGGTCCTGGCCAAAGATTCATAGCCAGGACCTGATGATCGGCTGTCTCCAATCACAGCCTAGAGCCCTGTGTTGACAATGAACATAGGGCTCTGTACAGAGGGAACAATCTCTCTGCAAAGCAGGGAGAGGAAACAGATATTTAGTAAAAAGCAGCACACATTACACAAATTAACACTTGTTAGGCAAACATTTAACCCCTTGATTATCTAAGATGTTACCCCTTTCCATGCAGTGTCATTAGTACTGTGACTAAATAACCACCGCGCAGAGGTGGGCAAAAAACTCAAAAGAGTGCGAATACAATATGCAAATAACGCAATACAAAAACTGCCCAGTAAAACCAAACAAATATTTAAAACATTTATAAATATCCCCCTAAGGGTTAACTATGCTGCAAACCAGGGTATGTGATATGTGCAATAATGTTGTCACCCTCTATGGATGCTACAGCGATAGAAAGCCTGCATGTGTAGCAAAAGCCCTAAAAAACAGCAGTGTGCACAAAAAAAATGAAATATAACAATAATGGTAAAGTAGTGCCTGCTATCCTGATGTTCTTGTGAGTGTTTTTAATCCTGTTTTTTCTTCAATATGGGAAAATGGAGAACACTATGGTGTTTCTGTTTTGTTTCATGATAGAATGGAAAAGGGGGCACAATATACTTGGGATTGTGGCCACTCTATTAATAATAGTATAAATACTGATAATATCAATGGTATTCCCTGTGTTAAAAAAAAAAATATATATATATATATACACAATGGAAACAAAGTTGAAATGTTGATTGCAGCTGTAATTTTTCTAGAGCAGACTAAAAAATTAAAGGACATGTATGAAGAAATGCTGTAAAAGTAAGCCTGCTGTCAAAATTAAATATCTTAATTGTTTATTGTTATCAATTTTCAAAACGCAAATAGGGCAAACAATAAAAATCTAAATCAAATCAATATTTGGTGCGACTACTTTGCACAAAGTCAGGAATTTTGTTGGATTAGAATCAGATTTATGATTAACCAATTATACCAAGCAGGTGCTAATGATCATCAATTTCATATGTAGGTTGAAATAATCATTAACTGAAACGGAAACACCTGTGCAAGAAGCTTAAAGGAACAGCCAAAACTCGGCTACTAAGGTTGTGGTTTCATGTCACCGACATGGCAAGACTACATTACAGCAACAAGACACAAGGTAGTTATACTGTATCAGCAAGTTCTCTCCCAGGCAAAGATTTTAAAGCAGACTGGGGGTTCAATCTCTTTTGAAGAAGCACAAAGAAATGGGCAATTTTGAGGACCATAGATGCAGTGGTCTGCCAAGGAAACAATGCAGCAGATGAAAGACTCATCATGCTTACTTCGCTTTGACATTACAAGATGTACAGCAGTGTCATAAGCACAGACCTGGTGGAAACCAGTGGGACCCAGGTATGCCCATCTATTGTCTGGAGAAGTCTGGCCAGAAATGGTCTTCATGGAAGAATTGAGAACAAAAAGCCATACTTCTGATGTGGAAATAAGGCTTATGCCGCATACCCACGATCGGTTTTCGCGACGGAGTTCCGCTGAAACGGTCGTGCATACACACGATCACACCAAAGTCCGATCGATAAGAACGCGGTGACATACAGCATGTACGACAGGACTAGAAAAAGGAAGTTCAATAGCCAGTAGCCAATAGCTTCTGTCTCGTACTTGCTTCAGAGCATGCATAATTTTTGGTCCGTTGGAACAGCATAAAGACAAGCGGTTTTCACGATAGGAATTGGTTCTGTCGGAAATATTTATAACATGTTTTATTTCTAGGTCCGTCAAAATTTTCATTAAAAAAAGTCAGATGAGGCATACACACGAGCGGAATATACGATGAAAAGCTTCCATCTGACTTTTTCTGTCAGACATTCCGCTTGTGTGTACGTGGCATTAGTGACTCAACAATACACACAAACATAGGAACTGGGGTGCGGAAAATTGGTGAAAAAAAGTGATGGTTTTGTCCCCACAGAGCCCTGATTTCAACATAATCAATTCTCTGTGATTACGTGACAAAAGGATTTGCGGCAGTCTACATCCACAGATGATCTGTGGTTAGTTCTCCAAGTCTTGCTGAGTTCCTTCAATCTGCGTGCAAGTGTACCTAGAAGAATTGATGTGGTCTTGAATCCAGTAGGGGGGGGGGGGGGGGGTCGCACCAGATATACTGATTTTATTTGAAATTCCCTTCTGTTCATTTACTTTCCATTTTGATAAAAATAAACTTTTGGCACTTTTATTCCTGTGAGCATTCTTAATTTACAGCCTTTTCCACAGTAATTTATATATATATATATATATATATATATATATATATATATATATATATATATATATATATATACACATACACAGAGTATCTCACAAAACCTCTGCAGCAATGCTGGCAGCACTTATACATCCATTTACCAAAGACAACCTCTGGATATGAATTGTCATATGAATATGAATTGTCAACAAAATATAAATAAAAAAATACGAATATGGATATGAATTGTCAAAAAAGAATTGTTGCTTTAATTAAAGATGGCCTAGACTATAAGAAGATTGCCAAGACCCTGAAACTGAGCTGCAGCATGGTGGCCAAGACCATACAGCGGTTTAACAAGACAGGTTCTACTCAGAACAGGCCTCACCATGATTGACCAAAGAAGTTGAGTGCACGTGCTCAGTGTCATAGGTTGTCTTTGGGAAATGGATGTATGAGTGTTGCCATCCTTGCTGCAGAGGTTGAAGAGGTGGGGGGGGGGGGGCAGCCTGTCAGTGCTCAGACCATATGCTGCACACTGCATCAAATTGGTCTGCATGGCCGTTGTCCCAGAATGAAGCCTCTTCTAAAGATGATGCACAAGAAAGCCTGCAAACAGTTTGCTGAAGACAAGCAGACTAAAGCCCCATACACACTATCAGATTGTCTGCTGATTTTTTCCTTCAGGTTTACCAAAACCATGTAGTACAAGGGCCTGTCTGATTGCATACACATTGAAACCCCTAAGGTTTGACCTCATATTATATGGTTTTGGTAAATCTGATGGAAAAAATCAGCAGACAATCTGATAGTGTGTATGGGGCTTTAGTACATGGATTACTGGAACCATGTCCTGTGGTCTGATGAGACCAAGATATTTTTGGTTCAGATGGTATCAAGTGTGTGTGGCAGTAACCAACTGAGAAGTACAAAGACAAGTGTGTCTTGCCTACAGTCAAGCATAGTGGTGGGAGTGTCATGGTCTGGGGCTGCATGAGTTCTGCTGGCACAGGGGAGCTACAGTTCAATGAGGGAACCATGAATGCCAATATGTACTGTGACATACTGAAGCAGAGTATGAGCCCCTCCCTTCTGAGACTGGGCCCCAGGGCAGTAGTCCAACATAACGACCCCAAACACACCTGCAAGTTGGCCACTGCCTTGCTAAAGAAGCTGAGGGCAAAGGCGACGGAGTGGCCAAGCATGTCTCCAGACCTAAACCCTATTGAGCATCTGTGGGACATCCTCAAAAGGAAGGTGGTGGAGTGCAAGGTCTCTAACATCCACCAGCTCCATGATATCGTCATGGAGGAGTGGTAGAGGACCCAAATGGCAACCTGTGAAGGTCTTGTGAACGCCATGCCCTCGAGGGCTAAGGCAGTGCTGGAAAATTATGGAGGCCACACAAATATTGACACTTTGGGCGCAATTTGGATATTTTCACTTAGGGGTGTACTCACTTTTGTTGCCAATGGTTTAGACATTAATGGCTGTGTGTTGAGTTATTTTGAGGGAACCGCACATTTACACTGTCATACAAGCTATACACTCACTACTTTACATTGTAGCAAACTGTAATTTCTTCAGTGTTGTCACATGAAAAGATATAATACATTTTTTAGAAAAATATGAGGGTTGTGAGATACTGTACATACACACACCACCCATATATACATAAGCATGCTGTTGCCTGGCGGTAGGTTGCCTTGATCTGTTTGATTGTTTTTGTGATTGAAAGATGTTCAAAATTCCTGGAAAGTTTCCATGTGTATGGCCAGCATAAGACTTCTGTTTTAATTTAAGGGAATATGTATTCTGCCTAAGAATTTTAACAGCTTATTGCAATTTACTTTTTGTATGTTAAGATGAAAATTTGTTACATGTACAATCAAATGAGATCAAGTGTATATGTGCCATTGTACAGTAAAGCAAACTTGTCCTAAGCTAGATTCTAAAACATAAAAAGTTAAAATATATAAAAAAAAAAAAACACGTCTTCACTCCTGAATACAATTACCCTCTGGTGGTTGAATTCTACCACAAAGAAATATAATAAAATGCAACTGGCTTTTGAGTATAAGTGATGTTCTATTCCGGGTGCGACTGCAGTTGCCACCTAAAAATGTGTTGGCTTGGAATTACTTTGGAAGTGAGAGTTGTTACAGTCAGCAAAATGTGTGCGACAGATGTGACAAGCTTCTTCAACCAAATACTTCATGAGTGCTATTTGTAAATACTAACTGTTTCAACACCAATGCTTTTTGCACTGCAGAATTAAGTTGCAGAATTAAGTTGCTGCTTAAAATGTATGTCAGGTAAAAAAATAAAGTAAAAGATATTGTAAGGAGCATGAAAAAAATAATGAACAAGATGCTTTTTAAATGCAAGTTCTGATGCTGTGTGTTGAAAGGTGATCCGAGGAGCAATCCTTTGGGCAACAAGGGTTTGTGCGCCTAGACATAAATGCACTGAAAATACATGAAAACCACTCTACTCCAAAAGATTCATGTAAAGGAGAAGTATAGCCAAAGCTTGTCTTTCTCTGTCAATTTGTTTTGCACTCCTGTGACCTATTTTCAGCAGAGAGTGGGCTGAAGTTGCTCTCTGATAACGTCAGAGAAGTTGGTCCAAGTACCATGTCATCGCGACAATGGAGTCTGGATCTGCCAGGTGCCTGGACCGACACTTGGCTCAGCCTGTCAATGAGTCACTGAGACTGAGCTAGCTGCCCCTGCCCCACCACAGCCCAGTGCTCCAATGAGCAAGGAGGGAGATGAGCAGAGAGCTATGATTGACAGTCAGTAGCTCTCTGCTCAGGGAGCTGTCAGAACCGAGCGATCAGTGGTGTTTGATTGCTCAGTTCTCAGTGCAGAGGCACAGAGGGACAGATGCAGAATTGGACAGATGCTGCATCCACCTAGGTGAGTATGAATCTAAAAAAAAAATACTCAGAACCCCCAAACAGTATATTTTTTTTAGCAGAAACCCTAGGGAATAAAATGGTGGTCATTTCAAATTTTATTTTACACAGTATTTGCACAGCAGATTTTCAAACGCGTTTTTTTCATGAATAAAAAAAAAACACTAAAGTTAGGCCATTTTTTTTTTTGTTGATGATGTTTCGCTGCGTAAATACTGTAGATACCTAACATGTCACGTTTTAAAATGACACACACTTATGGAATGGCGCCAAACTTTGGTTCTTAAAAACCTCCATAGGCGATGCTTTAAAAATCTTTACAGGGAGCTGTTTAGAGTTACAGAGGAGTCCCCAGATCTTGTCTCAAGGCTGGAAAGCCTGAGATAGATCTCAGCTTTCCAGCCAAAGAGACGCCAGTGTTTACAGCTGCCGAGGCTGGACGTGACGTTATAATGTCGTGCTCAGCCTCCGAAGGTCATAGAGATGATCTGGTCCTAAGTCAGCTCTATGGTAAACATACACTTCCGGTTGATTCATTCTCATTCTGGTAGAAGCACTGGAGGGCAGCGGGGGGAGGGGGGGGGGGGGCTACTCCTCCCATTGTCTGTAAAAACAATCAAGCGGCTGAACTGATTGTTTTTACGGTACAGGGAATAACCTGCAGAAAAAAAAGATATCCAAATTATTCTGATGGATGATGTATGGGCAGGAAGTGGTTAATATTATAGCTACAATGTAATACTTAGTTTCTTAGCTAAGCTGGAAAGGCTGATAATTTTGTTCATGTCTGAATACTGTAGGCAATTTTTGTGCAAATCAGGGGGACAAGCTGCAGGTAAATTCTGGATGAGTCTGTTCAGTTAAGAACCAGATAGGTATAAGGAGTCATCATAGGTATGAGCGTTAGGGGGACTAAAATAGACTTCTCTGCTTCAGCTGTCCACCCTTATGCAATGCCAAGCTGCCTAGGTGATGTCTATTGGTGCCAAACAAGTGGTCCCCAGGCACTGGAATGTTCTCTGCATTTCAGAACCTGAAATCTAAAGAAAGACTCCTCTGTGAGGTAGGTGTTCTCTGCCCTGTCCAGGTGACGTTGAGGTGTGTTACATCCCATTCATTTTGGGTGGACTGCTTAACTTGATGCAATGCACCTCAATGCATGAAAATTCACTGTTACTGTGTGACCCTCTTTAAATGTTGGGGAATGCCACTAGTCTAGAATATAGTAACACATTTCTGAGCAATGAAAGAACACAACAATCTTCTGATCTGCTTGGTGTATTCCAAAAATAATAAAACCATGATTTTTTAGCCTCCATGTCAGCCATTGGCTTTGGATGTATGGTATTTTGGCTCATTGTACCAATTAATGGGTCAGCTATTTTGTTAAAGATGTTTTACGGTTTAATTTGTAAAAATATTACTTACAACAGGAACCACTCTCTCTGGAGCTTGGACTTCTTCTTCTTCTTTGGGAAAAATGACAGGTACTAGCATTTCTTTCTGTAGTTCATCTTTCAGTGGTGCTGTTAAAATGGAGTCTCTTGGGGGTAGATATGTGGACTTCCACTTTAAGGTGACCTGAATAGTACCTCTTTCATTGCCCTGGGTATCAGTGATCTGAAATGTTCCTTTAAGACAAAACAAAACAAATAAATAAAAAAAGAACGTAATTTAAAGCATTATTAAGCCCAAAACCAAAAATGTAATATATTGCAGCTTACCAATCATTCAATAGATTTCACAGGGTGATCTAGCCAGTAACACAACTCCTATATGTGAGTGCCCCCACCTTGGATGAAGGAGTACAGGGACACCTTTGGACAGCAGCATTGTTAATCTGCGCGGAGGGGAGTGTTAGATGTACCAGCAAATTTAGATACACTAACAAATTAAATCAAAACGCCAGGTAACAATTTATAAGCAGTTACAGCAAGTTTTTTTTTTCTTTTTTACCTTTTGGGATAAAGGTTTTACATAAATAAAAACTGAGCATTGTAAGTACCCCTGTCATGGTAAATGGTTTCACTTATTCCATTAACTAATACATTTACAAGAGAGTTTTCTTTTGAAAAACAACATACTTACTGGCAGGATCACCTGGTGAAAGTAAAGGAAAGAAAACTTAGGGCTTGTTCACACTTGCCGAAATTTCTGATGCTCAACAAATGCTCCTATAGCGTATGTATGGCGTTAGTATGGGCATCAGACAGGCGTCAATGAGCTTTACAGTGGGCATTTACAAGTGTTAAAAATGCTCCCTAAATGCCCTATGCACGGTTTCATAGCGTTTGATGAGCATTAGGGCATGTTAAAACTGCTTCACAATAGAAAGTGACAAAAAAAAAAAACGCCTGCGAGGGCATTTGTGGAGCATTTCCATAGAGTTGATTGGGAGGCATTGAAAGGCTTCAACTGCTTCAAATGCCCCCTGACTCGACATGAGGCTTCAATTTTGAAGCAAAGCAACGCTATTGCTTAGTGTGAGCAGCACAATGTGCTGTTCATTATATCTTGTGCATAGGTGTTTGAGGGGCGTTTTTAATGCCTGTCAAACGCCTGCTCTTAATGCCAGTGTGAAATGAGCCTAACACCTAAAACTGCAAAATAATGAATGTTTACTAAAAAAAAAAAAAAAAAACCTTAAACCAATATTAGAAACAAAAGCAAACACAACTGCCTAGACATGCTCAAGCCTGTCAGGATTTCAGATCTTACAAAACAAATTACTAATAAAGCAGAAATCAAAGATGACAATATTTATGACCCATAGATTTGGCAACATACAGATAAAAAGATATCTGCTATCTCTAACTAGCTGTTCAAATAAAAGCTGTCTTTTTCTATTAGAGGGGTCTCGCTGACAATAAGAAGGACAACATGAGGGTATTCTATGACACAACCGAACTCTATTTTGTCACCTGTGACCACGGATCTCAACAAGGTACAAAGCATAAGGAGTTGTGATGACTACACTCTGCAGAGATGGTTGGAGCTTGGTGGCTCACGGGATTCAGCCCTCAAGATTGCCTTTTGGGCAGAGCCATCTAATAGTCAGGTCATGAGTTAGCCACGAGCCATATCATAAGACAAAGGTATGGAGTCAGTGGTCTAAACAGATGTAGTCTTGAACTATAATTGACATAAGAAAGCACTTCTGTCCTTTAGATTACAACCAATCTCACAGGCAGATTTAGCCTAGGTTCACATTGGTACGATTTCCCATGCGATTTGACGTGTCAAATTGAATGCCAAATTGGCAACAATTGCCGACAATGGCACTGTCCAAATTGGTGCGGCGCCGACCAAAAGTACTTCCTGTACTACTTTTGGCGACTTTGTGTGGCGATTTGTATAGACATATGTGAGGGAACCCGCACAGATGTCTGTCATATTGCCCCCAAAGTCGGACTGCATTTCCGGGTTGAAATCATGCGAGTTCAATTGAATTTGCATGATTTATAACCCGCAGCAATGTGAACCTAGGCTAAAATACATATTTTCCACCACTGAAGATGGGATAATAGCAAAATACACGTGACCCTACAATAAACACCTGTGTCCTTGATGATGTCAGAAGACAATGGTAGGTGTAAACTAAGAATGCACATTGTTATAACTGGCTGTATGTGGTGACTTTGTTCGATGTTTGCAATTTTAAACATTTCATCAATGCATTTTTCAAAAAAAAGCCGTGGGCACAATTGAGCAGCTGTTTCTTTGCATGCTCATGCCTGGCTTCTGTGTACTGGAGAGGAGTCTATTAATGGACGAATTACACCAGAACGCGGTGTGGGAAACCCACGTTCTTTGTGTGTTTCCCACACCACGTTCAAAACGCACTGCAGTTGTGATCTGCAGTTTGTATCAATGTTTACTTAATGACATCCCATACACAGGTCGCAAACGCGGTGCATTTTCAAGCGGGAGGGGGAAACCAGTGTCTTTTTGTCAGCCAAGACTCCTCCTGAGAGGCAGAGGGGCCTTTGAAACCATTTTCTTTTTTATCATAAGTGCTTATGTTCATATTGTTGTTTGTAAATGAGGGTCATCTGCATTTGTTCAGTAAGCTGATATCTGATCAAAAGTCATGGAAAATAATGTAGCAGCACTAAAAGGCACTATCTTTGTTATCAGGAATTAGGCAGGAGGTCAAAGCAGAAAAGAAAGAGAATACAAGGATAAATGGGGGTTAAAACTTTTGGGCAATTGAACTAATGACTTTGTCCTAAAAAATTAAAAAAACAGGCACTGCTGTACTACCCATAAACCAACATAGTCAACAGGTGTGCCTCAATAATAAATCATACAACAATAAAATCTGTGACTATTTGTTGCAATCTAACTTGACAACGTGAATAAATGCAATACAAATATTAACAAATAAAAAAAAAATATTCTCAGTGTCCATTTTTGTGTAAAAGGTCTTTCGGAAACTGTTATTCTAAGCCTAGGTTCACACTAATGCGATCTCAGAGATCGCATGTGATTAGCACCCCCACCGCAGGTACTGATCACATGCGATGTCTGAGCAATGCGAGTTCACCCATACAGCTGTATGGCTAAACGTGCATTGGATTCGCACAGAAAAAGGTGCAGGGACTTGTTTTTCCTCGCACTAGAATCGGATTGCATGGGTGTTCTCACCTATGCAATCTGATTCTTGTGAGAGTTCACAGTTCGCACTGCGATCCGAACTAGGGGGTGTCGATAACAATGTATTGACACCCACAGCGGTTCGCAGAAGTCAGCGTGAACTGCCTGCGGGAGAGATGCAATGTGGGAACCGGTGCTGAAATCGCGCTGGTTCCCGCATCACCCTGGTCTGAACCTAGGAAGTGCTGTGAATAAAGAAAGTCAATTTTTTCTCCATGCTCATTAGCCAAATGCTTTCTTGCCCAAAAGCATACATGTAGTGGACTACAAAATACTTCCTCCATGCCACTTTGTGCTCACAAGTTCTCTCCCCAGAATTCTATGACCCTGGTCTACAAAGGCTTTAATCATAACTGTCCTTCCAGATGGCCTTCCCAGTCACCTGTCTCCATCTTTCAGCCTGGGTTCAGACTAGTACGATGAGGGAACCAGCGTGATTCCAGCACCGGTTCCCGCACTGCACTTCTCCCGCAGGCAGTTCACAATGCATCCTGCGAACCTCTGTGGGTGTCAATACATTGTTAATAACACCCCCCATGTCTGTTCACAAATCGCAGTGGGAACTGTGAACTTGCACAGGAATCAGATTGCATAGGTGAGAACACCCATGCGATCCGATTCTAGAGCGGGGAAAAACAAGTTCCTGTACCTTTTTCTGTGCCAATCCAATGCGAGTTCAGCCGTACAACTGTATGGCTGAACTCGCATTGCTCAGACATCGCATGCGAGGTGAGAATCACATGCGATGTCAGAGATCACACTAGTCGGAACCCAGACTAAAGCCTTCTTTTATTCCTCCAATGTTACATCAGCCATTTCAAAGAATAAGTAACAGAAAGGAAGAACCATTGTGCAGGATTCTTGATTTATAAGTGAATTAAAAACAATGCTAAAAAGTGTGCACTTACATTTAACCACTTGACTTCTGAAAGGTTTTACCCCCTTTATGACCGGGGCATTTTTTGCTATTCAGCACTGTGCTAATTTAACTGGCTATTGCTCGGTCATGCAACTCTGTATGCAAATTAATTTTTTTATCTTTTTTTTCATACAAATAGAGCTTTCTTTTTGTAGTATTATTTTCTACTTTCCGCTATAAAACATTTCCAATAAAAAAATCGAATTTATTCATAAATTTAGAACAAAATGTATTCTGCTACATGTCTTTGGTCAAAAAAATAAATAAATAAAAAGTCCCAATAAGTGTATATTAATTTGGTTTGCATGGTCTACCAACCATGGTATATACTGTATACTGGAATATACGCAGCTATAGACCCTATACCAGTGATGGCGATCCTTGGCACCCCAGATGTTTTGGAACTACATTTCCCATGATGCTCCACTACACTGCAGAGTGCATGAGAATCATGGGAAATGTAGTTCCAAAACATCTGGGGTGCCAAGGTTCACCATCACTGCCCTATACGGTTATTTGGTGAACAGCAACATAGTGGGACTGTAATAGTGTGGTAGGCAATCTGGGGCTAACAGACTCTTGCTGGGAGGTACAGTGACTGACACTGATGTCGTTATTGACACTATTAGTGATCAAACATAATACTGTACAGTGACACTGTACGCATGACAAAATAAAAATGTCTGCGCTGCCTGTTACCCCCAAATAAACAAATATGTGGGATGAGACAGGGTAAGGTCAGTAAAGGGTTAAAAGCAATGCTGGAAATGGTTGCAGCTCCTCTTTAAACAGGTCCTGAGTAAACCTAGTGGACATATGAGATGTGAATAGAAGAGGATGCAACCATCCAAGTTTAAAACTGTTTAATAAACAGAGAAGAAAAATAAAATTGCACTCACTGCATACATCTTGAATGTAGGAAGAAACTAATGTGGTCATCTGTTGACAGCTGGAGTATGCAGAGATTGGCAAGTAAGCGGCTACGGAAGTGTGCAGAGCTCGGCAGGAAAGTGGATGGATAGCAGAGATCGGCAGAGGAGCTGCTGGCTGACAGGTGCCGCAATCTTGTTTTTGGTTTTAAAAAGGGGCATGTCTTTGTGCCCTGAAACACCTAAGCATGCCCCCTGACATAGTCATGTCATCTTTGGGAAGTCCTAGAGCCTTAGTCGATCTGACCCGAACCAGCACACATGAGCAGGAAGCCGCCAAAGCCAGGCCTGAGCTTATGTTGCACTACAGCCTTCACAGCAGCACCTGTCAGGCAGCAGCTCCTCTGCCGAACTCTGCTGTTTAACCACTTTCCGATCGGACCATTTTGCTGGCTTAAGACCAGACCACTTTTTGTGATTCGGCACTGCGTCGCTTTAACTGACAATTGCACGGTCGTGCGACGTGGTTCCCAAACAATATTGACGTCCTTTTTTTCCCACAAATAGAGCTTTCTTTTGGTGGTATTTGATCACCCCTGCTGTTTCTATTTTTTGCGCTATAAATAAAAATAGAGCGACAATTTTGAAAAAAAACACATTATTTTTTACTATAATAAATATCCCCCCAAAATATATAATAAAACATTTTTTTCCCTCAGTTTAGGCTTCTACATATTTTTGGTTAAAAAAAATCGCAATAAGCGATTATGGATTGGTTTGCGCAAAAGTTATAGCATTTACAAAATAGGGGATAGTTTTATGGCAATTTGATTAATAATTTTTTTTTACTAGTAATGGCGGCGATCAGCGATTTTTATTGTGACTGCGACATTATGGCGGACACATCAGACATTTTTGACACATTTTTGGGACCATTGTCATTTATACAGCAATCAGTGCTATACAAATGCATTGATTCCTGTGTAAATGACACTGGCAGTGAAGGGGTTAACCAGTGAGTGGCAGTGTAGGGGTTAAGTGTTCCTAGGGGCGTGTTACTAACTGTGGGGGGCTGGGCTTTGTGTTAGTGAACACTGATCTCTGCTCCAATCAGAGCAGAGATGGAGCAGAGATCAGCGTCACTTGTTGCTAGGCAGAACGGGGAGATGTTGTTTACAAGGCATCTCCCTGTTCAGCCGCCCCATTAGACGATTGCGGGTATCCCCACGGCGATCGAGTCCGCGGGACCCACGACCGGACTCACGGGGGTCCCGAGCGGCACGCGAGCGTGCTGCTGGCGGCACGCACGCGATTGCAGGGCGGCATATAACAATGGACGTACCTGTATGCCAATATGCCTGCCCATGCCATTCTGTGACGTACATCGGCGTTCGCCAGTTGGGAAGTGGTTAAACTACTTTCCTGCCAAGCTCTGCATTCTTCACCAGCTGCTTTCTTGCCAATCTCTGCATACCCCAGCTATTAAAAGATGACCACATTAGTTCCTTGCTACAGTCATGTTTTCATGCAGTGAGTGAAATGTTATTTTTCTTCTCTATTTAATAAACAATTTTACACTTAGATGGTTACGACCTCTACTGTACTAATGACACTGGTTGGGAAGGGGTTAACATCCAGGGGCAATCAAGGGGTTAACTGTGTGTAATATGTGCTGCTTTTACCTATAGATCTGGCTGTTTTTCTACGTTGCTCTGGGTACTGTACATGCAGTTCCATGGCCAAAATCATTAGCCAGGACCTGCTGACAAAATCACGCTGTAGCTAGTGACAACACTGGTCAGCAAGAGTGGGCATGCACATACATACAATGTACTGTGGGTGGGTGGCAAGCAGTTAAAATAGACCCATTAAAAATGGATCTATCACCTAAAGACAATTCAAGATGGCTCTTGCTGCCCTACTTCCACATACCAGAAGTGACGTATAAGGATGTGATGTCGTGTTGAATAGCCTGTCATAGAATTCTGGGGAGTGCATAGTTTGGGTGCGAGCACTTGGGAGCACAAAGTGGCCTGGAGAAGGTGCTTTGTAGTCCCCCACCTGTATAATTTTGTGAAGAAAACATTTGGCTAAAGAGCACTCACATCGCTTTTAGAAGATATGTTTTTATTTGCTTATATTTTTATTGAACTTATTATTCACATGGTTGCACTATATTGCTACAAATAGTCAACGACGTCATTGTTTTATGATCTATTAATGAGGCACAACTATTTCAAATGTTGGTTTACGGGTAGTGCAGCACTTTCATTTTAATTTTTGGTTCAGAGGGGATACACGGCTTTGGTGCAAGTACTGTAGCTTCCAAAATTAGGATAGTTATATCACTTTAACCACTTCAGCCCCGTAAGAATTTACCCCATTGAACAGAGCATTTTTTGCAATACGGCACTGCGTCAATTTAACTAACGTTGCACCCAAACAAAATTGGGGTCCCTTTTTCCCACAAATAGAGCTTTCTTTTGGTGGTATTTGATCACTTCTGCGTTTTTTATTTTTTTGTGCTATAAACAAAAAAAGACCAACAATTAAAAAAAAAAAAGCAATATTTTTTACTTTTTGCTATGATAAAAATCCCCAAATAATATATAAAAAAAACTACCGTATTTAACGGTGTATAACACGCACTTCTCCCCCCTGAAAATAGGGGGCAAATCAGGGGTGCATGTTATACACCAACAGCGTACCTCGGAAGGGAAGAAGGGGGACGCGTGCCACTGGAATTCACAGAGCCTTCATCTCCTCTCCACTTGGCTCTCATGTCACACAAACAGTCCCGCCACCGGCATTGAATCAGTGTTCTGTCTATCACAGGAGCTGGTCCAATGCAGATGGCGGAGGTGGGACTGTGTGTGTGACGTGAGAGCCGAGTGGAGAGGAGATGAAGGCTCGTGATTTCCTGATGTTCAGGCTGCTTTGATGAGAGATGGTGAGGCTGCAGATGGACATTGATCAGGCTGTAGATGGACACTGATGGGCACTGACCCTTAATTTGCTTCAAAAGATTTTTATTTAAAAAATATGTTTTTTTCATAAAACTTCCCTCTTAAAATTAGGGTGCGTGTTATAAATAAATAAATATGGTAATTTCTTCCTCAGTTTATGCCCATATGTAATTCTTCTACATATTTTTGGTAAAAAATAAATAAAAATAAACATGTATTGATTGGTTTGCGTAAAAGTTATAGTGTCTACAAAATAGGGGATAGCTTTATGGCATTTTTATTATTAATTTTATTTTTTATTAGTAATGGCGGTGATCAGCGATATTTATCGGGACTGTGACATTGCGGCAGACAGATCGGACACTTTTGACACTATTTTGGGACCATTGACACTTATAAAGCAATCAGAGCTAAAAATAGCCACTGATTACTGTATAAATGTCACTGGGGTTAAACACTAAGGGGCGATCAACGGGATAAGTGTGTTCCCTCAGTGTGTTCCAACTGCAGGGGGGGTGGGCTCACTAGGACATGACAGTGATCACTGCTCCCGATGACAGGAGGGAGCAGTAGAACCCTGTCATGTCACTAGGCAGAACAGGGAAATGCCTTGTCTGCGGGCCACCGGCAGACATTGAGTCCACGGGACCCGCGGGCATGCACGTGCCCGCTAGCCTGCGATGACGGAGGGATGTACAGGTATGCCCATTTGGCTGACACAGGAGAGAATTTTCCAAAATGTGTTCTTTCAAAACAAAGTGTGATCAGAAAAGAATTATGCATGTTTCCAAACCTGAATAACGGCAGTAAGAGATTTCACTGTTACTGATGAAACGGATAGACCCCTGCTCTGCAAAATATCAAACCATGTACAGGCCGTACCCAAATTTCAGGTCCAAAAATACCCACAAGGAAGAAACAGCTCAATATCTGGGACAGTCAATGTGATTTTTTTTTTTCATATGAAAAATCTTTTGAATAAAGACTATAAATAATCTCATAGTTCCAGAATCTCGTAGACTAATAACTAATATGACACAGCTATGCTTCCTTTACCATAAGATAAAAGGCAAAACAGAACAATATTAGCAACCAAAACTCAGTACACTGCAGTTTTTTATATACGTGGTTATTTATACATCTGTCAGTATTTATCAATGTTCGCTATGCTTCCAGAAAATTTCACTTTAAAATATACAAATAAAATAAAATTTTTGCTATTCGTTGTTGCAAACAAACCTGAAATGCATTTATCGTGAGCAAGAGGGATTAGAGGCACCATAGCTTTACCAGGATAGGCATCACCAACATCCTTGTCATCAAACACATAAAGAACAAGAGACTGAGATTTCAGGTATTTGTCTAGATCTGCATTCATGGATAAGGGAAAGCACTTGAGATCTTCAAATTGCGGATTATTGCTGCTTGCAATGGTGTTAGTATAGTGGTCAGGAAAGTGAAAAAAGTTGTAGGCCACATAAGGGCTGGGCTGACTTGTACTAGTTCCAGATTTTAAATTGCTGCAGCCATTTATGGTGATGAACAGTTCGTTCAGATTATCTTCTGTTGAGCCAATGTTTTTGCCTTTGTCAACACCTACTGGCTAAAAAAGAAACAAAAAGAGGATTACATTTTTTATCACAAAGACTGTCAACCTATATACAACTATGCACAGCTGTACCAAATTCTGTGTGCACCAGTTTTACTAAAACTCCCCCAATACATACAGTATCTAACAAAAGTGAGTATAGCCCTCACATTTTTGTAAATATTTTATTATGTTTTCATGTGACAACACTGAAGAAATTATACTTTGCTACAATGTAAAATAGTGAGTGTGCAGCCTGTGTAAATATTTGAGACCAGAGCGGAATCTACATAATATCGAATGTAACATCTAAGGTCGAATGGATTTCGACATACATAGTGTTTAACTTTCATGGTCGAATAAATTTCGACATACGCACCGGAGATCGTAGCGAATTCTAATATCGAATGTGTAATATTTAATGCCGAATACCCGTTCTTTGAAGGGGGACATCGAATACTGTGATTTGAGCATGCGTAGACCAGGGATCTGGTTTCGGCGCGTATTTTGGACGCCAGGACACACTTCATTAATATGGGTGTGAGAGATGGACAGTGAAGGGAGTTGATTGGACGATGGGGAAATATAAGGTGGGATGCTAGACCAGATAGCCAATCCCATGATTAAGTCTGATACGACGAAACATGTCGGGGGCGTGGCTATCTGGTGAATATTGAGCTGACATACACGGAGCTGGAAAGGAGGTCTAGGACTGAGAGGACTGAATCATCAAGCTTAAAGGCGCCCTTTTCAAACGGACCTGCTGTGTGGGACCAGGCGGGACGCACGAGGAGGGGTGAGAGAAAGCGATCCAGTACCTTATCTAATAAGTCAGCTGTGACCACCAATGCCCCGACGTATTCAGAGTAGTGCTGTGGAGTGGAAATGTGTAGCGAGTCTTTTTACCCTTTTGAAGTGATTTAACCGTTTTGAGTTCATGTGAGTGCATAAAGAGTGAGATTTTTAACATTAAAAAGTGATTGCAGTATTACACTATTGGGGGCTCCCTCTTTGATTTCTCTTTGAGGTATATATATATGCATTGAAGTGCTTAAGTGGAGAAGATCCAATCGGATGTGCTGGTGTCTGAACTACCTCTTGGGAGGTTTTTGAAAGCTCTTTTGGCCTGACACGAGAGTGTAAGGCTTATCAGTCGGTGAGTGTTTTCACGAAGGGGGGATCACAAGCACGGATGGTGTGGTGAAGGAGTCACTTGTAAAAAGTGATTTGAACACTGGGGATTTGTTCACGCACTTATAGAAGGACTTTTTGTAATCTGGAAATCTACTATTAACCCTTTCCCGTCGAGCGTACGCACATCTGCGTACTCGGCTTCCGGGGGTTATACCGGGATGATGCCCGCACCTGCAGGCATCATCCCAGTACCGTTTTTTACAGCAGGCGATTGGCTATCCAGGCATAACAACCGATGCGGCTAAAAGCCGCTCGGCTGTTATGCCGGAGGAGCGGGAGGGGACGTCCCCCCCTCCCGCCGCCTCTCGCCGCTGTTACCGGTGCTCCCGCTCGATCGGGAGCACCGATTAAAGATCCGTCGGCTCTGGCTGCTGGGGAGGAACTGGAACGAAGCCGTAATCGGCTTCGTTCCAGTCTCCTCATCGTAAACACGGAAGCGACGTCATGACGTCACTTCCCGTTTACTCGGCTGCCAATGGCGCCGGTTTTAAAAAAATATCCGGTATTCAGAATCGCCGTTTTCGGCGATCTGAATACATTGAAGTGTAAAGGAGGGGTGGGGGGTCTTTTAGACCCCCGATCCCTCCATAAAGAGTACCTGTCACCACCTATTACTGTCACAAGGGATGTTTACATTCCTTGTGACAGCAATAAAAGTGATCAATTTTTTTATTTTTTTTTAAACAATTTAGTCATTTAAAAATAAATAAAATAAATAAAAAAAAAAAAAAAAAAATTTCAAAGCGCCCGCCGTCCCCGCGAGCTCGCGAAGCAAAGAAAACGCATGCGGAAGTCGCGCCCGCGTACGTAAACGGTGTTCAAGTCACACATGTGAGGTATCGCCGCGATCGTCAGAGCGAGAGCAATAATTCTAGCAGTAGACCTCCTCTGTAACGCTAACCTGGTAACCGTAAAAAATGTTTAAAGCGTCGCCTATTGAGATTTTTAGGTACCGTACTTTGTCGTCAATCTACAAGTGCGCGCAATTATAAAGTGTGACATGTTTGGTATCTATTTACTCGGCGTAACATTATCTTTCACATTTCGCAAAAAAATTGGGCTAATTTTACTGTTTTGTTTTTTTTTTATTCATGAAAGTGTCCCTTTTCCCAAAAAGTTGCGTTTAAAACACCACTGCGCAAATACCGTGTGACATAAAATATTGCAACAATCGCCGTTTTATTCTCTAGAGCCTCTGCTAAAAAAATATATATAATGTTTGGGGGTTCCAAGTAATTTTCTAGCAAAAAATATGGATTTTAACTTGTAAACACCAAATTCCAAAAATAGGCTTAGTCATGAAAGGGTTAATACTGTTTGGTGGATGGACTATATTCACATTTTTTATTTATACCAGTCACTGTGTGTATAATTTAGATGCAAATTTAAGTATTCACTGAGTGATAGTGATTTATGCAATTTATTGTTTGTAAACTATAACACATTTTGATCCAGATAGGATCACTTAGGAGGTGAGGTAGTGTTTACTGAAAGGTAACACTGGTAATAGCGCTACGTGCAACCAATTAGTTGATTGAAGTTTCAGAATTAGTTTGTATGCACCTATATATATTTGATACTTTTTTGGTAAGTGGCTGCTAAGGTGTAGAATTTAGGTAATTAGAGCGCTGTGATGATACACAAGGTAAAGGGATTGTGGTTTGTGTATCTTTAGAAATATACAGCATGTATAACCATCTAAATTTGCTGTTTCCTCAAAATAACTCAATACACGGCCATTAAGGTCCAAACTGTTGGCA
Organism: Lithobates pipiens; assembly: GCF_037356315.1. Taxonomy (NCBI): domain Eukaryota; kingdom Metazoa; phylum Chordata; class Amphibia; order Anura; family Ranidae; genus Lithobates; species Lithobates pipiens. The sequence goes on along the minus strand of NW_027507686.1, from coordinate 134,458,739 downwards.
ACAAAAGTGAGTACACCCCTAAATGAAAATGTCCAAATTGGGCCCAAAGTGTCGATATTTTGTGTGGCCACCAGAAAATAAGCTTATCTTGGTCTCATTAGATCACAGGACATGGTTCCAGTAATCCATGTACTTAGTCTGCCTGTCTTCAGCAAACTGTTTCCAGGCTTTCTTGTGCATCATTTTTAGAAGAGGCTTCCTTCTGGGACTACATCCATGCAGACCAATTTGATGCAGTGTGTGGCGTATGGTCTGAGCACTGACAGGCTGACCCCTGTCAGAAACCATGAACCAGACTGAGACGGAAGTACAGTAAAATTACACTTGTTTATTAATAAAAATAAAAATGTAAATAGAGTAAGCATAGTCAAAGCATAGCCAGAGTCCAGTAACCAGATCAGGTAGTCAGCCAAGCCAGAGTTCAGTAACCAGATCAGGTAATCAGCCAGGCCAGAAGTCAGGGGTCCAAGTAGAGGAACAGCAAGCAGGATAAGGAGCCAGAAGGGATGTCAGCAAAGCGTCTTTAAACAGGAATGCAGGAGATGGTTTCTTATGATGTGACCAAGGCGAAATTACAGATCAAGTGAGCTGGATGGCTTTAAGTAGGCAGGACTGACAAGCAGAATCAATAACAGCCGGGTAATTGTGGAGAGAGATGGGAGTTGGCAATTAGCTGGCAGCTGAGCGGCCAGCTCAGAGAAGGAAGGGCTGGGCCCAGCCCTGACAAGCCCCCACCCCTTCAGCCTGTGCAGCAGTGCTGGCAGCACTCATATGTCTATTTTCCAAAGATAGGATGGATATGATGCTGAGCATGTGCACTCAACTTCTATGGTCGACCATGGCGAGGCCTGTTCTGAGTGGACCATGTCCTGTTAAACCATTGTTTGGTCTTGGCCACCATGCTGCATCTCAGTTTCAGGGTCTTGGCAATCTTCTTATAGCTTAGGCCACCTTTATGTAGAGCAACTATTCTTTTTTTCAGGTCCTCTGAGAATTCTTTGCCATGAGGGGCCATGTTGAACTTCCAGTGACCAGTATGAGAGAATGAGAGCGATAAGACCAAATGTAACACACCTGCTCCCCATTCACACCTGAGACCTTGAAACACAAACAAGTCACATGACACGGGGGGGAATATTTAATTGGGCCCAATTTGGAAATTTTCACTTAGTGATGTACTCACTTTTGTTGCCAGCGGTTTAGACATTAATGGCTGTGTGTTGAGTTATTTTTAGGGGACAGCAAATTTACACTGTTATACAAGCTATACACTCACTACTTTACATTGTAGCAAAGTGTAATTTCTTCAATGTTGTCACATGAAAAGATATAATAAAATATTTTCAAAAATGTGAGGGATGTGCTCACTTTTGTGAGATACAAACAATATAAATATATACACACATACAGGTATATTATTCTTTTTTTTTTTCACTATGGTGACCTTGTACCGCTGTGGTTGTGGTGATCATGTACAAAAGTTGGCTGTTCTGTTATCACAGTATTTTAGTGTTGCCAGCCATTACATATGATCGCTCCCACAGCAGTACAATGTCACTGGACCAGTCAGTTTCCCTAATCACCGCTGCAACAATCATTGTCCCCAATCACCCCTACCCACTCACAGTGTACAGTGTATTTTCCTGATCACCTCCACACCAGTTACATTATCCCTAATCACTCCACCAGTTATATTGTCCCTGTTCACTGCCGTATCAGTTGTAATGTCAATATACTAGTGTAAGCCAGCAACAGAATCCTTGATTGTCGCCACACTAATCCCAGAGTCACCTGACCAGTGTAAGTCAGCAGCAGTGTTCCTGATTGCTGCCACACTAGTCCCCAGTGTCACCAGGCCAGTGCAGCCAGCAACAATGTTCCTGATCATCCCCACCACAGTGCAGTGTTGCCTTAGACTGCCATCTGTATTGACCCCTGATTTCTGTCTGTTGCCTGGACCGATCTTTTGCCAGGCCTGCAGTCTGAACTGACCCATCTGTTAGACACCAGTTCCAGCCAACTTCACTCTTGAAACCACAGAAACTCTTTTGTTCTTCCTTTATTCTGCCTGTACTTGTTGCTCAGTGAAAATCACATTTCTAGGTAACCATGTACCAGTAGACTAGGTTTGCCTGGCTATCAGAAACTGGGACTGCTATAGGTGATGCTACACTAAGCTATATTCCCTGACCCCTCATATAATGGCAACCTTTACAGTACATTAAATTTGGTACAATTGGTTGATCTATCTATCCACTATGCCTCTTATTAATAACCTTGGAATGAATACATTCCAAAAAGGGGTCATTTGAGGGGCATTTGTCGTGTCCTGGCATTTTAAGGCCTCATGAAATGAGATAGGCAGTCAGTACTTCAGGACTGATCAATTTTTAAATATACTGTATACCAAAGTGTGTTGACGCTATAACTTCCACACAGACTAAATACCAATGAAAAGTAGCAGAATACAATTTGGCCTACATTTATAAAGAGAGATTTATTTTTCCACATTTTTAGTATTCTTTCGTTTATATAGCAAAAAATAAGAAAAAAATAAAAAATAAAAACCCAGTGGTGATTAAACCTCTTTGTGTCTTATGCTGCGTACACACGATCGGAATTTCGGCCAGCAAAATACCAAAGAGAGCTTTTTATCTGAAAATGCGACCCTGTGTATCAGAATTTAGCTGGCCGAATTCCCGCCAGCAAAAATTTGAGAGCATGTTCTCAATTTTGTGTATAATTACCTGATATGGATCCCTTAGGTTTGAGGAAATATAACCTAAAGCCTTTGCTCGCTCTTTGTATAATCGAATCGCTTGCTCCATAGGCACTTTAAGCTTGCACCAATACTCTAATGTGCCATAATTACTGAAGTCATTTTCAATCCCTAAAATAAAATGCAAGATTTGATTATTTTCCAAAGCTCAACAAGTATCTACAGTTTCTACAGTAAATGGCCTCATTGGTACTCACCAATCAATGTAGAACTAGAAAAGATTTGACCATTTTTTTCAAGAATGTCCTGGAACTTTAGCTGACACACAGCTATTGTTTTAAAATCAGTGCCGATTGCCAAATGAACTTCCAGCCTTACAGTATTCTTTTGTATATACTGTAAGAAAAAATCATCTACTTGTACTAGATACTGGGAGGTGAACTCATATGATGGCTGTAAGCCACGCACAATGGGTGTTGTTTGAAGCTCAAAGTCGTAGAAAGCATATGTGCAGAAGGTGACAGGCTCCTGATCTCCGAAGATGTTGACAACAACTGGAGAGAACGCTATCTTTGATATGTGGATCTCAAGAAGATTGTAGCCCCTTTCTAGATGTACAGATTCATCAAATTCTTCCACATCATCTTCTTTAGTTATTTCTGGTGTGAATTTGAACTGCTTTGTGCCATATGCAATGTCTTTTAACTGGGCTTCAGTGCAAAAAAACAAAAACAAAAAAAAACAACTTAATACAGAAACAAAAATGAATCAGGTGTTTAGGATGTATTTAAATATGTAATTAACATAGAAACAAACATATATATTTTTAAACATTTTTTTATACATATAAATGATGGTATATTCCACATAGCCTACAGGTTAAAGTGACCATATGGCAAGGAATCTGTTTGAACATAGCAATCTAACCCTTGGATGATCTTATATATCCACTGCTCTGTTGTTAAGGAATACCCTGTAGCTACCCATTAGGCAGTATTTTTACTAAACCAAATTTATTCTTATCAGCAGAGTTGAATAAAAACTCACCCTTCCTATCATTTTTTTTTTTTTTTAAATAACAAACATGTTACACTTACCTGCTCTTTTCAGTGGTTTTGCACAAAGCAGCCCCAATCCTCCTCTTCTTGGGTCCCCCCGCCGGCACTCCTAGCCCCTCCCTCCTGCATGCTTGCTCCCGAGCCTCCCTCATTGGTTCCCGCTGCTGTCTCAGCCAATAAGGAGGAAGAAACCTGGGACAGCCGCTGCTCTTGTGCACATTGATGAATCAATATGGGGCTCAGGCTCGTATTGGGGGGATGCTGCAACAGAAGGGTTTTTACCTTCATGTATAAATGCATGACGGTAAAAACCTTGAGCCATCAAAACCACTTTAAGCCTCCCTATTGGTTAGTGATCTCAGAAACCTGCCATATTAAAGCACCAATAGGGAGGCTTTTGAGGTATGAGTGGGTAATCAAGGTTCTGCAGGATTTCATTATACAGTTTCTACTTATAAACCTTGATCTACTCTTTATTCTGAATTTGTCATCAGATGCTTAGTTTGAATTGCCTAGGTTTGAGACCATTTTTACCATTCAAATGCGTGAACATTAAAATAAATGTGTAATAACAATATTAATACATTATAATAAAAATGTATATATTTCTCTTAAAGCGGTAGTAAATTGCAATTGTTGCAAGGCAATGTCAAAATGTGCTAGTATGCATCGCAGTATATTCACAGTACCTACGGGTAAGCATTACTATAGGCTTGACTGTAGGTACAAATGGAAGACCAGAGTTTACTACCACTTAAAAAAAAAAAAAAAATAATAAATTACCTTCAAGTTTGCGAATACGAGCTGCTCTAACATCAAGCAAGTGGGCATATTGCTCCAACTTTACATCATAATCACGACGCACACTCTCCATCCTCTGGGTAACAGCCTCCACTTCATCCTGTGGATAAAAGATCTGATAGATTAAGGAAGAAATGTTTGCTGTAGTCATCTCTAAAGTGTTGGATCAAGCAGAAGAAATGTATGTGGCTTGATTTACAAATCTTGTTTCCTTGAGTATACAAATAATGCTGTCTTGTACAAATTACAGGCATTTGTTTAGTTACCTGGTAATCTTTGTTGATTTTATGCTGCATTATCAGCATGTTTCTAGTTTTCTCAAGTTCCTGCACAGTTTCCACATGGTTTGCCTGTAATGCTCTTAAAGACTTTTCAAGGTCCTTCCCCATGTCATCCTCAACTTTCTCCAGAAATTTGACCTCTCCATTCTTCAGTTGCTTCCGTGACTACAAAAAGATTTTAATTTAGTTCAAATCGGTACAATGCTTTCAGGGTATTTTCTCCTATACCTTTACATGTGAATTATGAAAACAATCCAAAAATCTATTTTATTTTGCAAGGGTTAAAAACCAACAGGGTCAACTTTGGATTCTGGAAAATTTAGCACTTAATAATTCACAAAGCAGCAAAGATGTTGATGATTAACAAACTCATTTCTAATGCCAACTAATTATGACTTTATTACGAGTATATTCTGGACTGTGCTATTGTCCCGATCTGTTTGTAATTGTTATAGTGCCAAATTTAAGTCTGAGCCACATGTTTCATAAGGCTTTTTTCAAGCCACAACCAATTATATTGACAAACTGCACATGCCAATTACAGGGAGTTCCATGGCTGATGAGCAAATCTCAGCAGGAGACAGAGAACCTGCATACTTAAAACATCACAAAGATATGGAACAGATACTGAATCTGAGTCGCACACAGCAGTTTTTGTGCGGTCTTCCCCTTATATGACGTGGAATTGTTTTTTAGGGACACAACACATTCATATTGATAAAATAAAGTGCTCTCAAAGGCAGCATCTGTAACAACTTACTTATCAGAAGAAAAAAAAACAGTTCCATATTACCTCATAAACTTGCTTTATAGAATTGCAACCAAGTGGAGTAGGGCATGTGGCTCTAAGGACACACATGGCTGCCCAGGCATTTATGGAAAAAGATACTCAAGACCATCAAGGTGCATAGCATCTTAAAATTCATCTTGAACCTTCTGGCAAACTAAAATAATACCTAAGTGGTGTTAACAGGATGTATTATGCATTTTGTACCATCATATTTTTGACTTCTGAAGTTTCTAATTGGCCCTGGATCTTGTCTGGAAAATGTGGCTAATTATATAGCCTACCGGGTCTTCAAGCAGCCGGAAGTTTCCTCCTCTCTGCTGCTTTAAGTTGACAGGAGTAGTGTCAGCAGCATCACTATTCTTCTCAGCTAGAAGCCTGAAGCCGGTGCTGGAGGGGAGGAAAAGCACCAGGAGATTCCTAGTCACCTATGCAGGAAACCTGGGAGGCAATCTGCTGCAACTTCTGACAGGTTACAAGTTTATGATTCATCAAAGAAATGCTGCTGGCACAATACAAATCTGAACACAAGGCATCATAACAAACACAAGGCAGCAGAAAGATGAATGAAGTGTCTGAGGTAAGTGCTTTGTAAGGACTGTAAATAGCCTTAGAGGTGAGAGGAGGAGTGCTAGATGCAGTGGAGATGCTGGAAATTAAAGGAGACCATATGACTACATAATTCAATCCACTGCAGGCAAAATCACAATGGAATGGTGCACATAGTGCAACATAGCCATAAATAGGCCACATATGCCTCCATTCAGCACAGCATAATGCTTAGTCCCTCCCCTTGCCACACATGCCACCCTGAATTAAACACTACTTACTTAAAGTCAGTAGATGTGTCCCTTGTGCTATTGACTCCTCTTATTGTCAAAACCCCCCTCCATTCATGTCCCCAAACCACAAATGCCTACATTTTCCAGTGTGGCACGGGTCAATCAAGCTGATTGAGCTGTGATTTCTGCAGGGCAGAAATAACTAAAATTAGGATCCCAAGAAAGCACAGGGTTCTGTAGGAGTGGTCTAATTCTAGAAATACCATGAATAGGTGGAGCCCAGGATATCCACATCTGGAGTTATTCATTTCTGAATTGGAGATTGAAGATGTCTAGATGAAGGGCCAATTCCCCTTGGTCCTGGTGGTGGCAGCTGAGGTAATTTGCCTAGCAACTGTCCACTCCTGGGATGTAAACAGAAGAGACGGATAGCGAGAGAAACATACATACTTCCTGGAACTTCCTTGGTGGTTCATACAGGCCACTGCCATTGCGTTCTTCAACTGAACCTTAATCAGGTAAGCCTGAAGCAAAGGGTTCCAATGAATCGGAGCAAGCTTCTCTGCACTGTGAGGGATTGGAACACTCTTTCCCAGCCCAAGAGGCTGGTATCTGTTATCAATCGCATGTGATAAAAGACAAAGGTAGAAACAATGCTGCCTTATCAAGAAAGTTCCTCATCTGGCTGGAATGACACATAGAGAGGTTGACAGATGAAGCATGCTTTTTATATATTGCGTTGGATAGGCCTTCAATTTAATTAACTGAAGAGGAAAGCTACCATGAGGCCCAGAATGCTCATAGACAATCTTACTGATGGATGTCTTTTTCATCTTAAAATCCAAGTAGAAGATCTTAGAGATAGAGGAATTTGTTTTCGGGAATTAAGACGTTGGCTTGAGCTGTGTCCAGAATGAGGTCTAAGTATTCTAGACTAAGGGATGGTTGGAGAGGAGACTTTTCAAAGTTGAGTACCCAATCAAAAGGTGAATAGTGCTTTGGATGTTTGCAGATAGTTAAAGGGGAAAGGAGTCCTTCAGAAGAAGGTCAGCTAGGTATCCTGTTACCTAAATGCCTTGAGTTCATTTAAGGTGACAAGCAGTGATGCAAATAGCTTGCTGAATACTCTGGGGCAGAGAATAGGCCATATGGCAGTGGGACAAATGGTTTGTCTCTTATGCACATTTGACCTCACATGCCTGGGATGTATCTGACCCAGAAAAAGGCAAACTGAAACAGACATCTTCCCACTCATAGGGTACTCCTTCATTGTGAAGTGACATTGTGATTGTACAAGGCACTCTTTTTTTTTTTAACAAAAGAAGCCCCCGAATAAAATGATTTAGGAACTTTCTGTTGTGGAAGTGCTTTTCTTCCTGTATGACCACTGATGGGTGTGTCAAGTAGTGATGGACGAACTTCCGACGGGACGTTTCGCGAAAGCGAAATGCGAACGGACCCAAACGTTCGCGAAACCGAACGTTCGCCGCGGGCCCCATTGACTTCAATGGGAGGCGAACTTTGCAAACCTTCATGTCGAATTTGCGGCCACGTGGTAATTATTAGGGGGTAAAACGTAGTCCCACCATCTGGACAATGACATAATACATGTATGAGGTGAATTTGGGATCGATAACTACAAGCATTTTTATTTTATTTGGGAAATTGTTCTAACAATTCAGGACTATGGAGCTAATGAAGGCAATGGAGGAGAGGGAAGGTCAGGGACCAGGGTAGGCAAAGAAGAGGGTGCAGGAGATGATCACCAGCAGCGTGACATACCGGAATGACACATGCACCGTGATAGAGGCATCTGACAGCAGCACCGTAATACAGAGCACTGACAGCAGCACCGTGACATACAGCGCTGACAGCAGCACCGTGACATACAGCGCTGACAGCAGCACCGTGACATACAGCGCTGACAGCAGCACCGTGACATACAGCGCTGACAGCAGCACCGTGACATACAGCGCTGACAGCAGACTGATAGCGGTCCTTACAGAACAGCAGACTGTACCGCACTCAAGCCTATGTACCGTAGCACCCTATACCAAGTTACCAGTCCTTATAAGAACTTTTGTGGACCAAGCAGGTTGTGTATTAGTGTTTAGCAGACTGTGCGTCAGTCCCTATACCGCTGAAGGACTGCTGCAGTATAGGGCAGCGGTCAGCAGTGGTGCACGTCAACCCTATCTATTGTGGACCGATAGCGGTCCTTACAGAACAGCAGACTGTACCGCACTCAAGCCTATGTACCGTAGCACCCTATACCAAGTTACCAGTCCTTATAAGAACTTTTGTGGAACAAGCAGGTTGTGTGTTAGTGATTAGCAGACTGTACGTCAGTCCCTATACCGCTGAAGGACTGCTGCAGTATAGGTGAGCGGTCAGCAGTGGTGCACGTCAACCCTATCTATTGTGGACCTATAGCGGTCCTTACAGAACAGCAGACTGTACCGCACTCAAGCCTATGTACCGTAGCACCCTATACCAAGTTACCAGTCCTTATAAGAACTTTTGTGGACCAAGCAGGTTGTGTATTAGTGTTTAGCAGACTGTACGTCAGTCCCTATACCGCTGAAGGACTGCTGCAGTATAGGGCAGCGGTCAGCAGTGGTGCACGTCAACCCTATCTATTGTGGACCGATAGCGGTCCTTACAGAACAGCAGACTGTACCGCACTCAAGCCTATGTACCGTAGCACCCTATACCAAGTTACCAGTCCTTATAAGAACTTTTGTGGACCAAGCAGGTTGTGTATTAGTGTTTAGCAGACTGTACGTCAGTCCCTATACCGCTGAAGGACTGCTGCAGTATAGGGCAGCGGTCAGCAGTGGTGCACGTCAACCCTATCTATTGTGGACCGATAGCGGTCCTTACAGAACAGCAGACTGTACCGCACTCAAGCCTATGTACCGTAGCACCCTATACCAAGTTACCAGTCCTTATAAGAACTTTTGTGGAACAAGCAGGTTGTGTGTTAGTGATTAGCAGACTGTACGTCAGTCCCTATACCGCTGAAGGACTGCTGCAGTATAGGTGAGCGGTCAGCAGTGGTGCACGTCAACCCTATCTATTGTGGACCTATAGCGGTCCTTACAGAACAGCAGACTGTACCGCACTCAAGCCTATGTACCGTAGCACCCTATACCAAGTTACCAGTCCTTATAAGAACTTTTGTGGACCAAGCAGGTTGTGTATTAGTGTTTAGCAGACTGTACGTCAGTCCCTATACCGCTGAAGGACTGCTGCAGTATAGGGCAGCGGTCAGCAGTGGTGCACGTCAACCCTATCTATTGTGGACCGATAGCGGTCCTTACAGAACAGCAGACTGTACCGCACTCAAGCCTATGTACCGTAGCACCCTATACCAAGTTACCAGTCCTTATAAGAACTTTTGTGGACCAAGCAGGTTGTGTATTAGTGTTTAGCAGACTGTACGTCAGTCCCTATACCGCTGAAGGACTGCTGCAGTATAGGGCAGCGGTCAGCAGTGGTGCACGTCAACCCTATCTATTGTGGACCGATAGCGGTCCTTACAGAACAGCAGACTGTACCGCACTCAAGCCTATGTACCGTAGCACCCTATACCAAGTTACCAGTCCTTATAAGAACTTTTGTGGAACAAGTGAGTTGTGAATGTTTAGCAGACTGCAGCAGAAGGGCAGCAGTCAAGTATAATATCCTTTCTATATTTGGAAGAAAGAATATTATACATGTACAAGCCTATTACTGTACCACTGATACCAGTCCTGAAAAGAACCTTTGTGGAACTAATAATAACAGCAAGTCTTTAAAATTACCCTCACTGCCTGACAACACTGCTTCCTTCCTGTCCCTATACAAATTGGCAAAAAAAGAGAACGATTAGTGGTTACTGGAACAGCTCTTTTGTGGACCTTGATAGTAACAGCTAATGATGATGATGATGATGATGATGATGAAAGACTAATCTGGCTGTCCCTGTAGCATACACCGTCCTTTCCCTTTCTCTAAACTAACAAAAGACACTCGGGCTGCTGCAAGAATCAGCAGCACAGCAAACCTATCAACACCTAACACCTATACCAGTCCTGAAAAGAACTTTTGTGTACCAAATAGCTAGTGGTTTATCTCTCCCTACTCCACACAGGAACCTGTCCCTATCGTAACAGAAGAAAGAATGTAAAATGGCCACCGGATCGGGTGTATTTATAGGTTAGGGGGAATGTCCAAGTGTCCATGTGCTGTCATGTCTCAATTGGCTGTCCTGTATCACATGATAAACGTGTCACCAAAGGTTAAAGTTCTTGTATACATTAAACACGTAAGTCCGCCGCGGCGAACGACGGAAAAAGGCGTTCGAACGTGCGGACCGCGAATGTCGGAAATTCGCCGCGAAACGACCGCCGGGCGAAACGTTCGTCCATCACTAGTGTCAAGTGCTCCACCAAATAAATGTCCTCCTGGGCATACGTGAGGCGATATTTGCAAGCAGCTTCACCTGAACAAGCTTTTAGCAATAAAATTAGCAATGAGATTCTGCATATATGCAGAGAAAAACACCCTTGGCTTCCAAGGTAGCGGTATATGGTAAGCAATGAGATGAGCATGATGGGCCGTGAAGATATTTGTTCTTGCAGGCTTAGGATAATCAGAAGCTGTGAGTGAGGACATTTATAAAGTCAAGGGTGAGTATACAAAGTTATGGTGGAGTTCGGAGTTAGGACAAGGAAAAGGTATTAACAACTAACAACATAACTGAATAATATGGGTCTAATTAAGAGGGTTTAACTGGGCTAGGAGCAAGGTTCCTTTAGTTTCCTGGATCGGTGTGCAGGAGGGTTCTGGTTAAGGGAAATCGAAGGGCAGAGAACTCACTGCGACTTCAATACCATCATGGACTGCGATGAGCAGGGGAGGCAGGGAGACTCTCACCTTCTGGACGTCAGCAATCAGCAGGCGGTGGTGAAGCTGATCTGCGGCATCTGGAGGTAAATGGGCCTCATGGCTGACGGTCTTCCATGGATTTTCAAAGGGTGCTGTACCGATCTGGCAGCTCCACTGCAGGCAAATCAAGGCTCTCACAGAAGGACTGCAAATCTACCGCTTCTGCAGTGTCCTCTAAAACTGTCCCTGGGTCTTTTTCATTACCCTCAATATCTGCATCCTCTAGAGGAGGCATTTGATTTCCTGACTCTGGCAGAAACAGGAGTTAAGAAGGAGCTTGGTGAATTTTTATTTTTGGACAGCTCTTTCAAGGTCATTAGTTGACCAAGAAACTCCGACATAGTTGCAGAAAAATCTGCCTTGATCAGAAAAGCCGTGTGTTACAATTCATTATTATTTGCTATGATCTGCACTTGTATGTGTGCCAATTGTTTTCTGACTGCATCTCCTTATATACTAATTATTGCCATCCCCATTCCAGAGTCATACACCCCTCCCTCGTTTACTCTCTTTATAATGGCCCCTTATTTTTCCTCCAATGAAGTCCATTTGAAAAAGGAGCGCAGCTTGCCGTAATATAGCAGCTCGCATGCTCACGAAACGCGATGCATAACGTGTGACATCATCCTTTGCTGCTATCCTTGCCTTTGTGCCACATGCCTCATTCTGAGTCCACCTATAGCAGCCGGCTTTTCATCTACAAACGATGAATATCCACACAGACAGCGCCAGTACGTGGAGGATCGAGCAAGCAGAAGTGTCACCAGGACTTACCCTTGTTGGGACCCACATGCCTGTATTTACCACATAAAACTGGAGGTTCAGTCAGCGCAAAATCAATAAATAAAGTATAATATAATATAATAAAGTAAATAAGGTGGCTGCAATGACATCCCAGGGTCTTCCCACACGTGTATCGCCCTAAACAGGATTTCCTCAGCGATTATCGCTGCGGAAGTCCCGTTTAGGAAGACACGTGTGCTGGAGGACCCTGGGACATCATTGCAGCCACCTTTTTACCTATGTCTGTAAAGACTATATACCATTCATCCCAGCACTGGGGTTATAGTGCTATTTATGTGAGTACCTGTCGTTAGAATAAAGAAAGTGATTTTAGCCACACAGTGTGCACTATATATCTTTTATTGTATTTCATGGTACTATGGTTGGAAACAAAGAGTAACAACGTGTGGTTGTGTAAAGTGGCGGTACATCCTACCCTATCTATCTACCTACGCAAGCCTCCATTTATGACCGCTGTCAGTGGTGAATGCCTGTTTGACCCATCTGTTAGCTCAGGGGTCTAGCAACTGAGGTGAGCGCTTTGGCTAGCTGGTGGTGGAATCAGTCACACTATATGAATGCTTGTGAGCACCCTTAGCACCACTGAGGAGATCGTTTCTGTCAACTCTTCTTTTTCATGCATTCCTTTTTTCTATATCAAAGGGGACTTTCGATATTTTGTGTTATGAACAATATGTTAGTCTGCTTTTTGTAGGATCAGCGCTGCACTGTTATTTATTCTTGTATTTACCAAATAAATGTGAGTTGATAAACCGTATGTTTTATTAATGTCTTAGAAACGTCTACACTCAGAGGCGCCTCCCTCCTTGTCTGTTTAACCACTTCAATACAGGGCACTTACACCCCCTTTCTGGCCAAGGCGATGTCGTCGTTTAAATGACAATTGCGCGCTCATGCTACACTTTACCCAAACAGAATTTTTATCATTTTGTTCCCACAAATAAAGCTTTCTTTTGGTGGTATTCGATCACCTCTGAGTTTTTCATTTTTTGCTAAACAAATAAAGACCGAAAATTCTTAACTAAAAAGTTTTTTTTTGTTTCTGTTATAAACTTTTTGTAAATAAGTAAGTTTTCTCCTTCACTGATGGGCACTGATAAGGTAGCACTGAAAGGCACTGATAAGGAGGCACAGATGAGGTAGCACCAATGAGGTGGCACTGACGATGGGCACGGATAGGCTGCACTGGTAGGCATCACTGATGGGTCACTGATATGCAGCACTGATGGGCATTGATAGATGGCATTGATGGGCACTCATGGGTGGCACTGAAAGGCTGCACTGATAGGTACTTATGGGTGACACTGATAGGTGGCACTGATGGCCACTGATATGTGGCACTGATAGACATCATTGATAGCATTGCCAGGCATTGGGGATGGGCACTGATTGTCAGCTGCCTGGGCACCAATTGCCATTTCCCTGGTGGTCTAGGGTGGCCTACCTGGTGGTCCAGTGTGGTGGCAATCCTTGGTGGTCCTGGCAGCATCTTGGTGGTCTTGGGCGGGCATCCGAGGGGGGCTGCGCTGATAAACAATCAACACAGACCCTCTGTTAGGAGAGCAGCTGATCGGCGCTCTTCTACTTGCATTTGTCGGACGCGAGTGAGGAAAAGCCGGTTTACAGCTCTTCCTGTTTACATCGTGATCAGCCGTGATTGGACATGGCTGATCACATGGTAAAGAGCCTCCATCAGAGGCTCTTTACCGAGATCGGTCTAGCAGTGTGTCAGACTGACACACTGCACCACCGATCGCCGCAATCGCCCACTGCTGCGCGACGGCTGTTATCCTGCTGGACATCATATGACACCCAGTCAGGATAACTGAACCACTCCCCGACCATCGTTCTGCTATAGGCCAGGCGAGAAGTGGTTAAAAAAGTTGTAAATAAACTAACTCATTTGACAGTTACAATACCATGATGGTGTAAATTTTTGCCTGGATCAATTTGTATTGAAACCTGTCACTCATTTTGTCATATTATTTTGTTACATTTTGCTGTACTCTTTCTTGAAAACTAATAAAATCTTTACGAGGAAGAAAAAAGTTGTAAGAGCAGAGTTTTTTTTTTTATCTTAATGTATTTTATGCATTAAGATAAAAAGCCTTCTGCGTGTAGCAGCCCCCTTCTCCCCAGCACCCCCCTAATTACCTACCTGAGCCCCTTCTCTCTCCAGCGATGTCTACAATCCCCTCAGCCATTCAGGACACTCCTCCTGATTGGCTAAGACAGAGTCAGTAAGCCGTTCAGGGGACAGAGGGAGCGGGGCCAGGTCCTGGGTGACTCCTGTAGCAAGCTGCTGGCTGAGGGGCACTCAAAGGAGGGAAGGGCTAGGAGCAGCGAAGAGGGACCCAAGAAGAGGAGGGTCCAGGCTACTCTGTGCAAAACCAACTGCACAGAGGAGGTAAGTATAACATGTTTGTTTATTTATTTATTTATTTTAAATGAGCCTTTAAAATCACTTTAACCACTTAACAACCGGCCCATAGCCGAATGACGGCTACAGGGCGGTTGTTTAACTCCGGGAGGCCGTCATATGACGTTCTCCCAGAATTCTGCTCTCGCGCGCACTCAAGAGCATCCGTGACTGCCGGGTCCACAGGACCCGGCGCATCACGGACCACGGTAAACGGCCGCTCATCGCGCCCGTTTACCACGTGATCGCTCCGTCAAATTCCGGTTCCTTCCCCCCCCGATCGGTACAGCGGAGGGGGAAGAGATCGGTGTCAGCAGCGATGTGGGCTGCATCGCTGCTCACCGAAATGTAACTTCTCAATTCCCTGCCAATACTCTGTAATGTCAGCTAATACTCTGCAATACCCACCAATACTCTGCAATACCCGCCAATACGCTGCAATACCAGCCAATACTCTGCAATACCAGCCAATACTCTGCAATACCAGCCAATAATCTGAAATACCAGCCAATACTGAAATACCAGCCAATACTCTGCAATGCCAGCCAATACTCTGCAATGCCAGCCAAAACTCTGCAATGCCAGCTTATACTCTGCAATGCCAGCTTATACTCTGCAATGCCAGCTAATACTCTGCAATACCCGCCAATACTCTGCAATACCCGCCAATACTCTGCAATACCCGCCAATACTCTGCAATACCCGACAATACTCTGCTGTACCCGACAATACTCTGCTGTACCCGACAATACTCTGCTGTACCCGACAATACTCTGCTGTACCCGACAATACTCTGCTGTACCCGACAATACTCTGCTGTACCCGCCAATACTCTGCTGTACCCGCCAATACTCTGCTGTACCCGCCAATACTCTGTAGTACCCGCCAATACTCTGTAGTACCCGCCAATACTTTGCAGTACAATTCCAGCCAATACTCTGCAATACCCTGCCAATACCCTGCCATAAATTGCCATACCCGGAGATACCCAGCCATACTCGGAGATACCCAGCCATACTCGGTGATACCCTGCAACACCCAGCCATAGACATCCCCCCCCTCCCACCGCCCTCCGGTGCTTCTACCGACTCGCCAATACGATCAAAGCCAGAATATTTTTTATTTTTTTATTTCAGGCTTCCCAGCCTAGAGGTGAGATGTGGGGTCTTATTGACCCCATATCTCACTGTAAAGAGGACTTGTCATACCATATTCCTATTACAAGGGATGTTTACATTCCTTGTAATAGGAATAAAAGTGATCAAAAAATTTATTTTTGGGGAAAAATATTTCAAACTAAAATAAATAAAGTAAAATGAACAATAATATATATATTTTTTTAAAGCGCCCCTGTCCCCATGTGTTTGCATGCAGAAGCGAACGCATACGTAAGTCCCGACCACATATGAAAATGGTGTTCAAACCACACATGTGAGGTATCGCTGCGAACGTTAGAGAAAGAGCAATAATTCTAGCCCCAGACCTCCTCTGTACCTCAAAACATGTAACCAGTAAAAAAAAAATTTAAAGCGTCGCCTATGGGGATTTTTAAGTAGTGACGTTTGGCGCCATTCCACGAGCGTGTGCAATTTTGAAGAGTGACATGTTAGGTATCTATTTACTCGGCGTAACTTCATCTTTCACATTATGCAAAAATTGGGCTAACTTTACTGCGTTTTTTTTTTAAGCACAAAAAAAGCATTCGAAAAATTGCTGCGCAAATACCGTGCGAGATAAAAAGTTGCAATGTCCACCATTGTATTCTCCAGGGTGTTTGCTAAAAAAACATATATAATGTTTTGGGATTCTATGTAATTTTCTAGCAAATAAATGATGATTTTTACATGTAGGAGAGAAATGTCAGAATTGTCCTGGGTGCTCCAGAACGCCTGATGGTGCTCCCTGCATGTTGGACCTCTGTATGTTTGCAAAGAATTGTGGGAAAAAATTACAACTTCAAAAAACTCATCATGCCTCTTACTAAATACCTTGGAATGTCTTCTTTCCAAAAAGGGGTCATTTGGGGGGTATTTTTACTTTTCTGGTATGTTAGGGTCTCAAGAATTGAAATAGGCCATCAGTACTTCAGGTGTGATACATTTTCAGATATTGGCACCATAGCTTGTGGACTCTATAACTTTCACAAAGACCAAATAATATCCACCAATTTGTACTTATTTTTACCAAAGATATGTAGTAGTATAAATTTTGGCCAAAATTTATGAAGAAAAATTACTAATCTGCTAAATTTTATAACCGAAACGAAGAAAAATTAATTTTTTTTACAGAATTTTCGTTCTTTTTTCTTTTATAGCACAAAAAATAAAAAAACGAGCGGTGATTAAATGCCACCAAAAGAAAGCTCTATTTGTGTGAAAAGAAGGACAAAAATTTCATATAGGTCCAGTGTTGCATGACTGAGTAATTGTCATTCAAAATGTGAGAGCACCGAAAGCTGAAAATTGGTCTGGTTATTAAGGGTGTTTAAGAGCCCAGTGGTCAAGTGGTTAACATCTCATAGATGCATAGAGTGTACAATACACTGTGCAGCAGGAAGTGCTGGGGACAACAACGTTTTCTAGTACAAAGGATATTTTTCCAGATTAATTGAGGGATAGCTAAGGACTTGATTACTTCAAATTCTTAAAGCGGGGTTCCACCCTAAAGTGGAACTTCCGCTGATCGGAACCCTCCCCCCCTCCGGTGTCACAATTGGCACCTTACAGGGGGGAGGGGGGTGGAGATACCTGTCAAAGACAGGTATTTACACCCACTTCCGGGCATAGACTCCCATGGGAGTCTATGTCATTTCCTGTCCTGCTGCGCTGTTTGCTGGGACACACACGGGTCCCAGTGACAGCGCGGACAATTCCTATTGTGCTGCGCGACTCACGCATGCGCAGTAGGGAACCGGGAAGTGAAGCCGATTCGCTTCACTTCCTAATTCCCTCACCTAGAATGGTGACGGCAGCAGCTGAGAGCCGAGCGATCGATCGGCCTCGGTTGCCGGCATCGCTGGAACCCGGGACAGGTGAGTGTCCATTTATTAAAAGTCAGCAGCTGTAGTATTTATAGCTGCTGGCTTTTAATATTTTTTTTTTTAGGTGGAATCCCTCTTTAAACTGCATACCAATTTTAAATGAAGAGAGCTCCTGATCAAGCTATTTCTCAGTCCCTCCCTTCACATACTAAAGCCTAACTAGAGAGTTAGGGCTCCTTTAAATCTCAATTATCAAAAACAAAACACATAAAAGTCACAATTTAAAATTGTGCATGCTCCTGGAATGGCAACAAGCTGCATACATTATATTATCCATAGGAAACTATTTTAAAAGCTTCTACAGGTTACCACTTTAGATTTACTCAGGAGGTCTGGCGCTAGAACTTTTGCTCTCGATCTGACGTTTGCGATGATACCGCAAATGTGTGATGCGATTGCTGCTTATGTATCGACACAGGACCAATGCCTGCGTTCGCCCTAACACGCTTCAGGACACTTTTAATTTATTTTGTATTTAATTATTCATTTATTATTTTTAAACCGTACCATTATTTTTTTTTACATTTTTCTTTGATGACTTTTATTGTTATCACATCTGTTGTGATAGCAACAGACAGGTCCTCTTTACTGAGACATATAATGCACTTTTAATATTGGAAAATGTCGTTTATTCACAGATTGATTTTTTTATTCTATTAACTAATGCAATTTTGATGTTCACATTACTTGATGATATGGACATTTTCACATAACTTTTTATTAAATTAAAAATGTTACTTTGTCTATTTTACACAGCACTGCATAGATGTATAGATGGTCATTTTTTTATCCCCCATCCGTTTGATTGCTTTGAATATCAAAAATGAATTAAAAAGTGTTTTTGGTTTGTAGTATTCAGATGCAGTGTAGTTCTGCTATAAGCATTTATTATTTATATGCATGAACAAAATTCCTCTACTCTATTAAAAAAAAAAAAAAAAAGGCTGCTAAAATATGTAATTATAACAAGTACCAGTTTACCTACTTTCTTTCCAGCATGGAAAAAATGTTTTACAGTTTGAGATGACCTCAGACATTGTTTATCGGTACCCAGCCCTTCTATTACACCAGGTGTATTAACATGTCAGCTCACAGAGGAGCAGAACAGGAATTACCCCACTGCATCAAGAAAAAATAAATAAATGGAACAACTAGTTAGCTATGATGTGCTGAGGAGGAGGCATGCCACAGAGGGAATGGAATACATTTCTACAGTACATGTTTCTAACACAGGATTAATGTAAACATATTTGTTTTACATATATACAGTTTGCACTGTTCTAAAATGAAATCAAGGTTGTCTGTTATAATTTTAAATACAATGAATGTTCAGTGGATTTCTGTATGAGACACAAATTTTGATATATATGTCTACACTACTATGAAAGAAGTAGGCCACGTTATTAAATATTACATTTCTCAAAAGTTCTATAATGTTAGGTGAGGTGGAAGCTCTAGAACTAGAGATGAGCCTTGCTGCTAAGATACTTTTGATGTAATGCTAAAAAATGCAAGACATGTAAGTGTAGACTAGCGGAACTGAGATTTTTCCTTTTTCGAACCGACTTTACATATGTCATTTGTGTATATTTGACAGGTCAATTCAAGACATAGGTAGGAGAGAGACATTACCTTTATGAGAATCAGAGCTTCACTGAGTTCAGTGACATCAACATCACTTTCCTGAAGTGGAAACAGAAAGAAGGGCAATCAGATGAGCAGAAGTAAATCTGATTTACATCGAGCTACAAAAGCTACAAGATATGCCTGGTCTTTTGAAAAAAAAAAAAAAAAACACAACAAAATAAAAAAGTATTCCCTTCTGCATTGACTAAGGCAGATTAATATTAAAATTTAATACAACTTAGTTTTGTTTCCTATTTTCATACTGAATTTTTACCAATTACTTTGTGTTGTTTTCACATGTTTCAGGGCTGTCAGCATGCGAAAAGAAAATGTTTTCTATTATTTAAGTTTACAGGGCTAGAATAGAAAATCAAAGTAGTCTTTCTTATGCATCTTTTCAAACTTTCTAAACAAGTTGTTAAATTAAGATGACACATACATCTAAGTGCATTATGTCTTTACAAACTTTTAACCAATGCATTACAAAAAAATTTCGACAGGTACATATTTTGAATGATATGGCAGCCACTATAATGTGTAATAAAGTAAATGTGTCAAATGAATAAAGTCACCTTTGTAAAAAATGTTAGTCTATTCTGAAATTCATCAAGCTGATGCTTCAATTCCAGACAACGCAGCTGGAGCTTCTTATTTTCTTCATCAAGTTTCTCAGTGTGCTCTAGGGGTAGAAACCAACATCAATATTCTTGTGGCAATATTATGTTAGCTTTTTCACACAAAAAAATTAGCACAGAGCTCTCTCCAAGAGTGAACCAAATATGTTTAGCTGCATAATAAACCAACAAAGCAAGTTTCCAATATAGAATAACAGATTTGGTGTGTAGCATGCGCAATAAAAATGATATTAAAATTTTACACTCCTCTACCCTGACCATACTCTTTACTGTCTAACATGAAGCAATACCTGCTACATCTAAGCCCTTGTACACACGGTCGGAGAATCTGTCGGAATGAGTCTTATCGGACCGTGTCGTCAGATAATCCGACGGTGTGTGTGGTATGCATCGGACTGATTCCGTCCGAATCTCCATCTGACCCAATTTTCCAACATGTTGGAAATATTTCCCGACCAACTGGGCCGGACGGACCTAATCCGATCATGTGTAGAGCATTTTCATCGGACCAAGTGCCACGCATGCTCAGATCAAATTCCTACATCAAAGCTATTGGCTACTAGCCTGAATGTAGTCCCATCATAACGAAATTACGTCATCACGTTCTGAAAGATCGGATTTTTCGCCAACTTGGCCCGACCGTGTGTATGCAACAGTTTCGGACACAATCCATCGGACTAAATCCGACGGGCAAAATCCGACGGATTTGGTTGGCAAAATCTCCGACCGTGTGTACAGGGGCTAAGAGATAGTTGGAGGTCCATATGTAGTGCAGCATCAGATGGCAGTGCGAATGAAATGCTCTGGGTTCACATGTGATTAACACTGCCCCCACTGGGTTCAAAGTAGCATATGAAGAAGTGGAACCCTTATACTCGTACATTGCTAAAGCCCATTCAAGCTTTCTGAGTATCTGCATCTTTCTCAGTAGAAGAGGGACTTAGCAGAGTACTTATCAGGGAAAGGTGATTAAAGCAGAGGTCCGCCCACCCCTGAAAAAATTCAAAGCCAGCAGCTACACATACTGCAGCTGCTGACTTTTAATAATAGGATGCCATTTTTATATTCTACATGCTACGAGACTTTTTGTAACCAACCATTGAAATTGCTATATGGACTACAGAGTTGCCAGCTCAATCCTTTTACTTGTTTCTGTTGTAGTGTGTAAGGACACACTGAGACTGAGCACTTTAAGAGGATGTTGCAAATTGGACTGGGAGTTCCCCGCTGTGTGCGCCATCTTTCTTCTAACTTACCTTTTAATAATAGGACACTTACCTGTCCTGGAGTCCAGCGATGTTGGCATTGCAGCTGATGTTTTCATCAGCTGTTGGGTGCGGTCACCACCATTGCCAGTAAGGGAACCCGGTAGTGAAGAATTACGGTTTCACTCCAGGTCCCTACTGCACATGCGCGAGGCACTGCTGTGTTCTTCTACTGGCCTGGCAGTGGGGGAAGGAAGGAGTGGAGCTGCTGATGTAATTTGCCATGGCCTGGTCTCCAGTAAGTGAGCTTTTGGGTGGAACTCTGCTTTAAGTCCAAAGGTGTGAAAATTACACAGGTGTAATTCCAATTACTAAAGTAGAGATTAACATGAAGGTTTTGAGTCCTTCACTAGAATCCATGCAATAAGAAAGTGTTTTGAAACGCATTTGGTAAACTTCATGTGAGAAACCTCAGCCGAGATTAGTAAATGGATTAGTAAATGGAAAATACACTGGAGCTTTAAAAAAACGGACATAACTTTGTTTCAGCTTTTCAACACTATATTGATTAAAAGCTAAAAAAATATGTAACTGAAGAATCCAGGAGACTTCTGATAAATTTTTTCAATAAATACAGTGGTGTGAAAAAGTGTTTGCCCCCTTCCTCATTTCCTGTTCCTTTGCATGTTTGTCACACGTAAGTGTTTCGGAACATCAAACCAATTTAAACAATAGTCAAGGACAACACAAGTAAACACAAAATGCAATTTGTAAATGAAGGTGTTTATTATTAAAGGTGAAAAAAAATCCAAACCATCATGGCCCTGTGTGAAAAAGTGATTGCCCCCTAAACCTAATAACTGGTTGGGCCACCCTTAGCAGCAACAACTGCAACCAAGCGTTTGCGATAACGTGCAATGAGGCTTTTACAGCATCCTGGAGGAATTTTGGCCCACTCATCTTTGCAGAATTGTCCTAATTCAGTTACATTAGAGGGTTTTCGAGCATGAACGGCCTTTTTAAGGTCATACCACAACATCTCAATAGGATTCAGGTCAGGACTTTGGCTAGGCCACTCCAAAGTCTTCATTTTGTTTTTCTTCAGCCATTCGTGGTGGACTTGCTGGTGTGTTTAGGATCATTGTCCTGCTGCAGAACCCAAGTTCGTTTCAGCTTGAGTACACGAACAGATGGTCGGACATTCTCCTTCAGGATCTCTTGGTAGACAGCAGAATTCATAGTTCCTTTTATCACGGCAAGTCTTCCAGGTCATGGAAGCAGCAAAACAGCCCCAGACCATCACACTACCACCACCATATTTTACTGTTGGTATAATGTTCTTTTTATGAAATGCAGTGTTCCTTCTACGCCAGATATACTTGGACACACACCTTCCAAAGAGTTCCACTTTTGTCTCATCGGTCCACAGAATGTTGTCCCAAAAGTCTTGGGGATCATCAAGACGTGTTGTGGAGAAATTGAGACGAGCTTTGATGTTCTTTTTGCTCAGCAGTGGTTTTCTCCTTGGAACTCTGCCATGCAGGCCATTTTTGCCCAGTCTTTTCCTGATGGTGGAGGCATGAACGCTGACCTTAACTGAGGCAAGTGAGGCCTGCAGTTCCTTGGACGTTGTTGTGGGGTCTTTTGTGACCTCTTGGAGGAGTCGTCGCTGCGCTCTTGGGGTAATTTTGGGCGGCTGGCCACTCCTGGGAAGGTTCACCACTGTTCCATGTCTTCGCCATTTGTGGATAATGGCTCTCACTGTGGTTCGCTGGATTCCCAAAGCTTTGGAAATGGCTTTATAACCCTTTCCAGACTGATAGATCTCAATTACTTTCTTTCTCAATTGTTCCTGAATTTCTTTGGGTCTCGGCATGATGTGTAGCTTTTAAGGATCTTCTGGTGGACCTTACTGTGTCAAGCAGCTCCTATTTAAGTGATGCCTTGATTGTGAACAGGTGTGGCAATAATCAGGCCTGGGTGTGGCTAGAGAAATTGAACTCAGGTGTGGACAACCACAGTTATAGTATGTTTTAACAAGGGGGGCAATCACTTTTTCACACAGGGCCATGATGGTTTGGATTTTTTTTCACCTTTAATAATAAACACCTTCATTTACAAATTGCATTTTGTGTTTACTTGTGTTGTCCTTGACTATTGTTTAAATTGGTTTGATGTTCCGAAATACTTAAGTGTGACAAACATGCAAAGGAACAGGAAATGAGGAAGGGGGCAAACACTTTTTCACACCACTGTACTTCCAGATATTAACCGATAATTACTTTATATGGACCATCTAAAAAAGTGCCCTGAGATCATAGCAAGGCTAGTGCTGGGGACAGTACTTTGGAGAACACTCGGGGTGCAGAATACAGACCAAATTGTAGGGACACAAACTGGCAGTGTTGAGAATGCATGGCAAAATGTAGGCAACGCTGATGTGCTGTAAAGTTAAGGACATGTAAGTATGCATCCTTGATGTTCACAGAGGCCAGAAATCTGGTAGATTTTATGTGGAATTTGTGAACCCCAATGAAGACATTTAGGCCTTCAGATCCAAGATGTGGTGGATAACCCCTTTTGGTGATATGCCCGTTTGGTTTGGGAACTGTGAAATGGTTGGAGTGAAAACCCTGAAACCCTTCTGTCACTAGAACTATAGTGAGAACATCAAAAGATCTATAAAAGCAGCATGAAGATGCCCCACTTTGGGAACTCCTTTAACATCCTTTAACATGGATCTAGTCCATTCCCCTAAGGTTTGACAGACAAACATCACAACTGTGGCAGGATGCAATGCAAAGCCTGCTAGAGAAAACAAAGAAAGTGTTTACAAATTTGTGTCATGGGGGGCCTTAAACACTGTTGCATCCTCAACAGGAATGGTCAGTACTAGGGTTGGACACAGCTGGAATAACAGTTTGAATAACCCACTTTTAAATAAAGGCTTTCTCAAATGGCTATTGATCTGTAAAATGTTTCATGAAAGTGAATAGTTTCTCAGGAGTTTTACAATCAATGCAAACAATGCTTTCAATTAATGTGTGTGCCATAAAGGTTTTTAATAATGTTATTTAGTTTTGAGGCCTTTCAGGGATCCCATACTAGCAGCAGTGCTAGTAGAAGCTAAAAGCTGATCTTTCATTTTTAAGGTGGTATGTACAGCATCAATATACAACGGTTATGGTTTATTTAAGCCTGGGAGATATGGCAGTTGGCTGCAGCTCCTCAGGGAAAACAAATCATCTTGCGAGGATGTGAGAGACTCCTCATCAGATCAAATCTCTCAGCAGAAGACTCAGAGGTCGCTACAGCTGCGTGTATGTCAGACAATGATTCCGAAGGGGAAAGCATTGAAATACACTTTACAGTCTTTGCCTTAGGAGCTGCAATTTTCCTCAGATAAGGCAGAGGAACAGGCCTCACCCAAAGAAGCTCAGGAAGACGGCAAGGAGTGTATGGATAGAACAGTCCAAGCTGTCGGTGTCAGGCCCATGATTAGGGACAATGAAGGCTACCCCAGAACTGTTAATGAATCATAAGCTGGAGAGACCTGATAAAGAGGGACTTCATACTTTGCACTTAGGATCCACTGCTTAATAGATACAACTTAGTTGTGAACACCAGGTAAAACTCTGGGTACTTGCAAACCAGTTTCTGAGAGCTTCAAATTGCTGCTGAGTTTCAAATGGGCAGTGGTAACTAGGTCACTGTAGGCAGCAACAAGGACTCGCTGTGGTGGTTTCTTGTGAAACTGGAGCAATGGTGAAAAATAATACCTCACACTAAATGCAGAGTACACATGCATGACACTCCACTTAATTAATTGTTCTGTTTATTACCGCGCATCATGGAGACTAATGAAAAACAGATGTAATAGTGGCACCCAGGGGTTCTAAGAAAAGTAGCTTGTGATAGTCGGCCCATATAGCCTATTCTCTAAATGCGTTTTTACAGACTGGGTCACATCAGAGGCTGTGCCCTGGTTCTGAACCTTAAAAATTATCTGGGGCCAACTAATACAATACACAAAGGTCTGGAAAATGCTGAAAGCAGATCCCAGTGCCTGAAAGTCAAATTTCAAGCAGGCCTTGCAATTCTCTAATCCAGCAAGCTATTACTCATACTTCCCAACTTTTTGAGACGGGAATGAGGGACACCTATTAGCAAAAGTATGTAGGCATAGGACACACCCCTTGTCACACCCCCTTAAAAGAGAATTATGCCCAAAAAAATGTTAAACCCACAAGTGTTTTTTTTTTTTTACCACTACTATTCCTTTTTATTGGCTTTTGAAATTGAAAAATGCAGCAATTTAGAAATTGGATCAAAGGTTTAGCATTGTAAAACACGGTTTTAACCACTTTCAGACCGAACCATTTTGCTGGTAAATGACCAGAGGTCTTTTTACAATTTGGCACTGCGCTGCTTTAACTGGTAATTGCGCGGTCATGCAATGTTGTACCCAAACAAAATTTGCGTCCTTTTCTTCCCACAAATAGAGCTTTCTTTTGATGGTATTTGATTGCCTCTGCGATTTTTATTTTTTGCGATATAAATGGAAAAAGACCGCAAATTTTGAAAAAAATGATATTTTCTACTTTTTGTTATTAGAAAAATCCAATAAACTAAATTTTAGTCATACATTTAGGCCAAAATGTATTCAGCCACATGTCTTTGGTAAAAAAAAAGTCAATAACTGTATATTTATTGGTTTGCGCAAAAGTTGTCACATCTACAAACTAAGGTACGTTTTCTGGAATTTACTCAGCTTTTAGTTTACGACTGCCTATCTCATTTCTTGAGGTGCTAAAATGGCAGGGCAGTACAAAACCCCCCCAAATGACCCCATTTTGGAAAGTAGACCCCCTAAGGAAATTGATAAGTGGCATGTTGAGCCCATTGAATATTTTATTTTTTTGCCTCAAGCGATTGAATAATGACAAAAAAAAAATAATTTTTTTTTTTTTACACAAAGTTGTCACTAAATGATATATTGCTCACACATGCTATGGGCATATGTGAAATGACACCCCAAAATAAATTCTGCTGCTTCTCCTGAGTACGGGGATACCACGTGTGTGGGATTTTTTGGGAGCCTAGCCGCGTACGGGGCCCCGAAAGCCAAGAACCGCCTTCAGGTTTTCTAAGGGCGTAAATATTTGACTTCACTCCTCACTACCTATTACAGTTTTAAAGGCCATAAAATGCCAAGATGGCACAAAACCCCCACAAATGACCCCATTTTAGAAAGTAGACACCCCAAGCTATTTGCTGAGAGGCATGTTGAGTCCATGGAATATTTTATATTTTGCCACAAGTTGCGGGAAAATTACAAACTTTAATTTTTTTTAATTTTTTTTTCACAAAGTTGTCACTAAATGATATATTGCTCACACATGCCATGGGCATATGTGAAATGACACCCCAAAATAAATTCTGCTGCTTCTCCTGAGTACGGGGATACCACATGTGTGGGATTTTTTGGGAGCCTAGCCGCGTACGGGGTCCCGAAAGCCAAGAACCGCCTTCAGGTTTTCTAAGGACGTAAATATTTGACTTCACTCCTCACTACCTATTACAGTTTTGAAGGCCATAAAATGCCAAGACGGCACAAAACCCCCACAAATGACCCCATTTTAGAAAGTAGACACCCCAAGCTATTTGCTGAGAGGCATGTTGAGTCCATGGAATATTTTATATTTTGCCACAAGTTGCGGGAAAATTACAAACTTATTTTTTTTATTTTTTTTTTACAAAGTTGTCACTAAATGATATATTGCTCACGCATGCCATGGGCATATGTGAAATGACACCCCAAAATAAATTCTGCTGCTTCTCCTGAGTACGGGGATACCACATATGTGGGACTTTTTGGGAGCCTAGCCGCGTACGGGGCCCCGAAAACCAAGCACCGCCTTCAGGCTTTCTAAGGGCGTTACAGTTTTGAAGGCCATAAAATGCCAAGATGGCACAAACGCCCCCCAAATGACCCCATTTTGGAAAGTAGACACCCCTAAATTTAGGGGTACACTAGTGAGACTAGGTAATAAATGGCGGGTGCCCTGAAACTATAAAAAAATAACTAACCAACCAGCGTCACCTGTAACCGTTATATGGTGATCACTGGTGAAAGAGTTAACTAGGGGGCAATCAGGGGGCTTTATGCGGTAGTATATGGGGGTCCCTGGCGCTATAAAAAGCTGCGGCGAACCTAAATACCTACCTGCCTAACTAGCATCACCTGTGACACTAATACAGCGATCAGAAAAACTATCGCTTATTAGGCTGGGTTCACACTGGAACGATGCAGGAACGCCATAAATCCGCGGCGGGCGGCATTTCACCCATGCGATACGATTCTGCTCTGGACCAAAAAAGGGTCCCGTGCGAGTTTGCGGCGGGTGCGGCGGGTGCGACACGAATTCAGCCATACTATCTGCATGGCTGAACTCGAATCGCACAGAGATCGGATGTGATTTGCACTGCAGTGCGGTGCGAATCACATCCGTTCTCAAACCGCTGCAATGTGAACCCAGCCTTAGTGACACTGGCGACGGGGGGTGATCACGGGGTTAAACCTTTATTGAGGGGGTTAGGGGGGTACCTTAGAACTAAAGGGGGCTAACCCTAACTGCCCTAACAGTTATTACAGTCACAAATGACACCCGCCGGGTGATCAGGGGGTTAAACCTTTATTAGGTAATAAATGGCGGGTGCCCTGAAACTATAAAAAAATAACTAACCAACCAGCGTCACCTGTAACAGTTATATGGTGATCACTGGTGAAAGGGTTAACTAGGGGGCAATCAGGGGGCTTTATGCGGTAGTATATGGGGGTCCCTGGCGCTATAAAAAGTTGCGGCGAACCTAAATACCTACCTGCCTAACTAGCGTCACCTGTGACACTAATACAGCGATCAGAAAAATGATCGCTTATTAGGCTGGGTTCACACTGGAGCGATGCGGGAACGCCACGAATCCGCGGCGGGTTCCCGCATCGCATGCCTCCCGGCGGCAGTTCACACTGCCCTATGCGAACTGCTGGGAGTGTCAGTGAAATGTTAATGACACCCCCAGATCAGTTCGCATATCGCAGTGCGATCTGCAAACTCGGATTGCATGGTGTGAACACCCATGCGATCCGATTCTGCTGCGGACCAAAAAAAGGGTCCCGTGCGAATTTGCGGCGGGTGCGGCGCGAATTCAGCCATACTATCTGTATGGCTGAACTCGATTCGCACAGAGATCGGATGTGATTTGCACTGCAGTGCGGTGCGAATCACATTCGTTCTCATAAACCGCTGCAATGTGAACCCAGCCTTAGTGACACTGGCGACGGGGGGTGATCACGGGGTTAAACCTTTATTGGGGGGGTTAGGGGGGCACATTAGAACTAAAGGGGGCTAACCCTAACTGCCCTAACAGTTATTACAGTCACAAATGACACCAATGCAAAAAAAATAAAAATGCAATTGGTGTCACTGACTGGGGGGGGGCAGGGGTAATTGGGGGGGTGATCGGGGGGTAAAGGGGGGGTGTGAGTGTGCCTGGCATGTTCTACTGTACGTGTGGTGTGGTGTGTTGGTGCAACTCACCGATCCTCTCTCCTCGGTGCCGGAACGAAAAATACCGACACGGAGGAGAGATTACATCACTTCCTCTCCTGTGTTTACATTACAGGAGAGGAAGTGATGTCACGGAGCATTTCTATTCGTCGGGAGCGATCGCGAGGGGGTGGCCATGAATGAATGGCCGCCCCCTCATCCCGGATCGCTCCCAAACGAATACCGACCGCCGCAGGCACCGGGGGGGGCCCGATCGGCCCCCCACCCGCGGGAAGGCAGGGACTTATATATACGCCCATATGCCTGCCCGTGCCATTCTGCCGACGTATATCGTCGTGCGGCGGTCGGCAAGTGGTTAAAGATAAAAGTTTGCATTTTATATACAAATATATAGATCAGATCAAAATGAGGGACAAATGAGGAGGAAAGAGGGACAGAGGGACTTTGTTTCAATTCAGGGACAGGTGGGAGCTATGTTATAACTCATATAACCTGTTGCAGATGGCTTCCTAAAGAGACTGGCTCAAGCAGCATGTAGAGACTTGACTGAAAAAAAAAAAATCTTTAAGAAAAAAAAAGGTGAAAACAGCTAGTAAAACAGTTAGGCTGGGTTCACACTATTGCGAATTAGATGTGGCTTTCCCCTGCATCCACTTTCCATGTCAGGAGATTGTGAACGGCTCTCTATGGAGCTGGTTTACACATCTCCGGAGTGGCTCCGGAGCAAATTGCACAGAAGTCCTGTGCGTCTTCTGGTCCCTTTCAGGTACGAATTCAGCCAAAACCCGGACTGAAATCAGAACTGAACAGGTGAACAGGGACACTGTTCTGAATCTCATGACCCTTATTAACCACTTGCTTACTGGGCACTTAAACCCCCTTCCTGCTCAGGCCAATTTTCAGCTTTCCGCACTGTCACTCTTTGAATGACAATTGCGCGGTCATGCTACACTGTACTTAAATTCATTTTTTATCAATTTTTCACACAAATAGAGCTTTCTTTTGGTGATATTTGTTCACTGTTGGGTTTTTTATTTTTTTGCTTAAAAACTAAACACTACCAAAAATTTGAAAAGAATAAAAAAGAAAAACTGTTTCAAAGTTTGTTATAAAATTTTGAAAACAGGTAATTTTTCTCCTTTATTTCTCCTTCCGCTGATGAGGCTGTCCTGATGGGCACTGATAGGCTGCACTGATAAGACAGCACTGATGGGAACTGGTGGGCACTGGTAGTTGACACTGATAGGCAGCACTGATAGGTGGTACTGATGATGAGGCACTGATGGGCATGGATTGGCAGCACTGGTGGGCCTCGATAGATGGCACTGGAGGGGACTGGTAGGTGGCTCTGGTGGGCACTGATAGGTAGCTATGATATACACTGGTAGGTGCACTGGTGGGCACTGGAAGGTGGCACTGGAGGGCACAGATGAAGCCTGTTCGGGGCCCTCTGACAGAAGCTGGTGATGGGCTTTTTTTTTCCTCCTCCTGCTGGGGAAGAAAAAAGCGAATTATTGGTCTTCTGTTTACATCACGTGATTAACTGTCATTGGCTGACAGGTGATCACAAGGTAAGGGGCTGGGATTGGCCCCTTACTCCGATCTGTGATCAGCCAAGTCTCTTTAACTCGCTGATCACAGAACGAGCCGCACTCCGGCAGCATGATCTCAGGAGGATGTACATGGACGGCCTCCCGGGAATTAAGACCCGAGCCGTAGCCATCTTTTGGCTATAGAATGGGCGGGAGGAGTTTAAAAAGGAACAAATTTAGGATGATCCCTGGAGTCTTTATGAGGGATCCCAGGAGTCTTTATGAGGGAATGAGGGGTGTTCTCAGCTAAGAACACCTTACTGCCTGCATGCCTGCGCTAAGAGCAGATAGATTCCAGAAAGTAAATGCTACATGAATTACCCACCCTTACTCAAGTTGACCATTGCCAGAAATGTTAGTGGGGTGTTTTTCAAAGTTATTTCTTAGCAAATAAACATAGAAGGATGAGTGATTTTGCTTTGAATATTAAAAATGAATTAAATTGTGTTTTTGGTCTGTGGTGCTCAGATGTAGTGTAGTTCCACTTTAGGGTTCAATTATAATATACAGTATGGATATTGGAATGATATAGTAGATCTGAATGTGGATTTCCTCCCCCTACCTTACTTAGTTTGTGCCACAGCTGCACTTTTGATGTATCCTTTGATAGACCTTCCATTCAATATCACAAAATAATTAAACTAGGCTTGACAGATTTTACATCTCCTTTCCCTTATGGGCAATTGGCCGAAATAATAGTGCTTGGTCAGATCACTCAGTGTTACAAATGAGATTTAACAGTTATCTTTATGTGTAGAAAAAAACCTTAAGGATCAAAGACAGCTTTTACATATTCCTGAAGTATGCAATGAAATTAAAGGACATGTAGAGCGTTATTTTGTATTTAAATTCCCTACAATATACAATATCTCACAAAAAAGGAGTACACCCCTCACATTTTTGTAAATATTTTATTATAACTTTTCATGTGACAACATTGAAGAAATTACACTTTGCTACAATGTAGTGAGTGTACAGCTTGTATAATGCCCTGTACACACAATCGGACTTTCTGATGGAAAATGTGCGATCGGATCGTGTTGTCGGAAAATCCGATCGTGTGTGGGCTCCATCTGACTTTTTCTGTCGGAATTTCCGACACACAAAGTTTGAGAGCAGGATCTAAATTTTTCCCAACAACAAAATCTGATCGTTTTAAATTCCGATCGTGTGTAGACAATTCCGAAAGACAAGTGCCACACATGCTCAGAATAAATTAAGAGACCACAGCTATTGGCTACTGGCCCGTTTATAGTCCCGACGTACGTGTTGTACGTCACCTCATTAAGAACGATTGGATTTTCCGTCAACTTTGTCTGACCGTGTGTATGCAAGACTAGTTTGGCACAAAATCCGTCCGAAAAAATCTGATGGATTTTGTTGTCGGAATGTCCAACCGTGTGTACAATGTAAATTTGCGGTCTCCTCAACACACAGCCATTAATATCTAAACCGCTGGCAACAAAATGTAGTACATCCCTAAGTAAAAATGTCCAAATTGGGCCCAAAGTGTCAATATTTTGTGTGGCCGCCATTATTTTCCAGCACTGCCTTAACCCTCTTGGGCATGGAGTTCACCAGAGCTTCACAGGTTGCAACTGGAGTTCTCTTCCACTCCCCCACGACGACATCAAAAAGCTGGTGGATGTTAGAGACCTTGTGCTCCTCCACCTTCCATTTGAGGATGCCCCACAGATGCTTAATAGGGTTTAGGTCTGGAGACATGCTTGGCCAGTCCATCACCTTTACCCTCAGCTTCTTTAGCAAGGCAGTGGTCATCTTGAAGGTCTGTTTAGGGTACATGTGGGCATTTATGGTTCCCTCAATGAACTGTTGCTCCCCAGTGCCGGCAGCGCTCATGCAGCCCCAAACCAGCATACTCCCATCGCCATGTTTGACTGTTGACAAGACACACTTGTCTTTGCACTCCTCATCTGGTTGCTGCCACACATGCTTGACACTATCTGAACCAAATAAGTTTATCTTGGTCTCATCAGACCACAGAACCTAGTTCCAGTAATCCATGTCCTTAGTCTGCTTGTCTTCAGCAAACTGTTTGCAGGCTTTCTTGTGCATCATCTTTAGAAGAGGCTTCATTCTGGGGCGACAACCATGCAGACCAATTTGATGTAGTGTGCGGCATATGGTCTCAGTACTGACAGGCTGACCCCTGGCAGCACTCATACGTCTATTTCCCAAAGACAACCTCTAGATATGACGCTGAGCACATGGGTTGGTAACACAGTATCTGTGATGCACTGAAATAACAAACAGTCCCATTGTCAGCCCTGCCTGCTAGAATACAAAACTCCACCTCTCTGTTCTTTTTGGCATATGTACACTGAGCAAAGTTATAAATGCAACACTTTTGTGTTTGCCCCTATTTATCATGAGCTGATCTACAAAGTTTTCTATGTACACAAAAGGCCTATTTCTCTCAAATATTGTTCACAAATACGTGTAAATCTGTATTAGTGAGCAATTCTCCTTTGCCGAGATAATCCATCCACCTGTGGCATATCAAGATGCTGATTAGACAGCGTGATTATTGCACAGGTGTGCCTTAGACTGGCCACAATAAAAGTAAAAGGCCACTCTAAAATGTGCAGTTTTCCTGTATTGGGGGGGCCGAGGGGGTCTGAAAACCAGTCAGTATCTGGTGTGACCACCATTTGCCTCACACAGTGTAGCACATCTCCTTTGCATAGAGTTGATCAAGTGGTTGATTGTGGCCTGTGGAATGTTGGTCCATTCCTCTTCAATGGTTGTGCGGAGTTGCTGGATATTAGCAGGAACTGGAACACATTGTCATATATGCTGATCCAGAGCATCCCAAACATGCTCAATGGGTGACATGTCTGGTGAGTATGCTGGCCATGAAAGAACTGGGATGTTTTCAGCTTCCAGGAATTGTGTACAGATCCTTGCAACATGGGGCCGTGCATTATCATGCTGCAACATGAGATGATAGTTGTGGATGAATGGCACAACAATGGGCCTCAGAATCTCATCACGGTATCTCTGTGCATTCCACATGCCATCACCTGTGTGCACCCATGTTCGTTGTCCAAAGCATACCCCTGCCCATACCATAACCCCACCGCTACTATGGACCACTCGATCCACAATGTTCACATCAGCAAACCACTCACCCACACAATGCCATACATGCTGTCTGCCATCTGCCCTGTACAGTGAAAACCAGGATTCATCCGTGAAGAGAACACCTCTCCAAAGTACCAGATGCCATCAAATGTGAGCATTTGCCCACTCAAGTCGGTTACGGCGACAAACTGCAGTCAGGTCGAGACCCCGATGAGGACAACGAGGATGCAGATGAGCTTCCCTGAGATGGTTTCTGACAGTTTGTGCAGAAATTCTTTGGTTATGCAAACCGATTGTTGCCCCATCTGTCCGGGTGGTTGGTCTCAGACGATCTTGGAGGTGAAGATGCTGGATGTGGTTGTGAGGCCAGTTGGATGTACTGCCAAATTCTCTGAAATGCTTTGGAGATGGCTTATGATAGAAAAATAAACATTCAAAACTTGCGACAGCTGTGGCATTGTGCTGTGTGATAAAACTGCATATTTTAGAGTGACCTTTTATTGTGGCCAGCCTAAGGCACACCTGTGCAATAATCATGTTGTCTAATCAGCATCTGGATATGCCACACCTGTGAGGTGGATGTATTATCTCGGCAAAAAAGAAGTGCTCACCAACACAGATTAAGGCCGGGTTCACACCGCTGCGATGCGGGAACGCCGCGAATCCGCTGCGTTTTCCCGCATCGCATGACTCCCGCCGGCAGTTCACACTGCCCTATGCGGACGGCTGGGAGTGTCAATGATATGTTAATGACACCCCCAGATCCGTCCGCATATCGCAGTGCGATCTGCCGACTCGCACAGGAATCGGATCGCATGGTGTGAACACCCATGCGATCCGATTCTGTTGCGGACCAAAAAAAGGGTCCTGTGCGAGTTTGCTGCGGGAGCGATGCGAATTCAGCCATACTATCTGTATGGCTGAACTCGCATCGCTACGGAGATCGGATGTGATTTGCGGTGCGAATCACATCCGGATCTCCCCCCGCAGCAGTGTGAACCCAGCCTTAGACAGATTTCTGAACAATATTTAAAGCAGAGTTTCAGTCCCCCAATTACATTTTTTTAAGACTCCACTCTAACTTGATCCACTCAATATGCAAGCTTTAGATTAGTGTTATTCATGGAGTCCTTTTTATTTATGTTTGAAGTTAATAAAAGTATCTGGATCTCGGAAGCAGGCAGGGTCCATCTCCACTGTGGGCATCCGAAGCCCTCTTCTATCTATTTCCGGGAATCGGTGCAGCTGGCTACCCAGCATGCACCTCCCGTTCTCGCGCCTGCGCAGTAACGTCACCGCACGGTGCTCCTTCCTCCTGATCTCTAACACATTGCTATAGCAGCGAGGGCGAACGTTCCCTGGGCTCCTGGGATACATGACACTGCTATGTGAAGCAATGGTGCTGCTGAAGAACCTGCCCACATATTGTGTGTAGAGAAAGGGCTCTTCTGAGATGTAGTTCTGATAGGCATGCCTATGTCAGTAAGAACTTACTTTCCTGCAGCTTTTCCAGAATTGCAATTTTTTGCTACGAAACAAGGTAAAGAAAAAAAAAAGCACTGCAGTATCACACCAATAAATATGTATTTTGCTGCACATTATCACAATTGCATGGCATTGCGCTTAATGAAGCATGGTGCCCTTCATTTTAACTAGCATGCCAACGTACTGTGTTGTAACACATCACAGCGCACAGAACAATCTGTGCATTGTATTAAGAATTTTTTTTTTTTAAAGTGACAAGCAGTGACCAAAAAATTTATGTCCCCCCCATGTTTTGCATTAACTTCCCTTAACCACTCGAATACTAAGCTTTTTCTGTCACATTTTGTTTACAATATAACAATCAGTATTTTTTGCTAAAAAATGTCTTAACATTATATATTTTTTAAAGCAGAGTCCCTGGAGAATTAATTTTTTTTTTTTATGTCACAAGGTATATTTGTGCATCACTTTTTCAAATGCAATTTTTGGGGAAAAAATATACTTTTTTGAATTGTAATGCAAAAAATTTATAAATAAATAAATAAAACACATAACAATACATAACCCAATTGTTTGGTAAAATATTAAAGATGATGTTACGACAAATAAATGGATACCAAACATGTTGCGCTTTAAAATTAGCATGCCTGTGCAATGGCGACAAATAGCATACATTATACTTTGCATAGGCAATAATTTAAAATTGTTTACAGGTTACCACTATAGATTTACACAGGAGGTCTGGTGCTAGAATTACTGCCCATGTTCTGACGTTCGTGGTGATGTTCTTTTTCAGCACTTTTATTGCTGTCACAAGGAATGTAAACATTCCTTGTTACAGGTACTCTTTGTGGAGAGTTCTGGGATCCTCTGCCCTTAAATGCATGTGATCACATCAAGATCAGGGAGATTAAATGCTTTTGATTTTTAAGAAAGGTGCTGTTTACATTCGGGCAACCCGGAAGCGATGTGCGGAAGAACCAGCTGGTCGATAGGGACTCCCAATGGGAAGGAAGATCCCAGTAAAGCCATGAAAAGGTGACAGAAGGGGGTGGAGAATTCTCCCGCTGCTTGTAAAAGCAATCCAGCGGTTAGTTTGTCACTAGGATTGCGACAAGATTTTGGTAGATTCAAAAGACAAGGAACTTTCTGCAGGTTGCAATTGATGTAGTACATTTATAAGTGATGTCTCTGTGGCAAGAGTTCTTAAAAATCAAAATATTTTATTTATATTTTATTTATTATTATTTGTAAACATTTTCATAAAGTTTCAGGATACACATGTTATGAGCTTTGGGTGAATAGTATAGTTATTCCAGTGTGGGTTTATAGAAAAGGTTTAGACCTTTATGATTATCTAGTTGTCAGCTTTGTGAATGGGCTGGCACACAAAACTGCAGATTATGATTCCAACTTCCTTCCCTCTACAGAGAAACTGGACACAGTAATAAGAACCACCCCATCACAAAGTCATATTAGTACACTTGTAAGGCATAGCCGATTAGTAAAAGCCAAATTACCCACTGGACAAAAGTACATTTATAAGAGCATGCAAAACCTACCTCTCTCTCTTCGCATTCTTTCAAGAACCTCATTTTTGTCTGCAAGGTCAGACTTTAGAGCAGCTTCGAGCTGAGCAATTTGAAGTTTTAACTGCTGCTCTCTTAACTTTCGTTGTTGCTCTTGACTGTTGCTCACAGTAAAGGCACTGCAGAGGGGAAAAAATATAAAATGTTCAAATAAGGATTTATATTTATCTATGGACTCTGTAAAACGGATGCTGTCAGCCAGTTGAAATACTTCATACAGTATAATAACATTATTATGCTTCCTACGAATCTTCAGGCTTAGCAAAACAGTTACTTATTTCAATATTCTTTCTATTTCCATTCAGTAAGCAGCATTTTGGTGCTACGTGTGTGAGAGGGAGTTTCAAACAAAAAAACAAAACAAAAACAAAATAAAAAAATAGTATTTTTGTACTCACCATAAAATCCTTTTCTCTGAAGTTCATTGACGGACACGGAAGCTCTTCTTGACCTTAGGGTTATATTGCCCCCTTTAGGAGAGGACTAGGCAGAAAGTGTTAAAAACAGTAACATTTGCATAGGGACAGTCCTACTGGCTATAACCCCTCTCACTGCATCCAGCAGCTCAGTTCGTCAAAAGCAGTACAAACAGAAATAGGAGGGATGGGTGCTGTGTCCGTCAATGAACTTCAGAGAAAAGGATTTTACGGTGAATACAACAAATCCTATTTTCTCTATCTTTCCCTGACAGACACAGCAGCTCTTCTTGACCTTAGGGACGTCCCCAAGCAGTGTCAAAGAAACGAGGGGTGGGAATAGCAAACAACAATAACTCCACCCAAAACAGACAGAGCTCCTCAATGGAGGAGTTGCAACCTTAAACAGCCGCTGCAAAACCTTGCGGCCGAAGCAAGCATCTGAAGATGCACTCACATCAACCTTGTAAAATTTAGTAAAACTGTGAACGGACAACCAGGTCGTCGCCTCCCTAATGTTTACAAACGGCGGTATCTGAAGCACCGATAGCACCAGATTCAAATTCCACGGAGGTAGCGGTGGCTGGATCGGAGGGGCCACATGTTGAACCCCCTGAACAAACATACTCACCAATGAATGAGCCGCCAAGGGTTGCTGAAAAAAGACAGCCAAAGCTGATATCTGCCCCTTAATGGTGCTTAATGCAAGTTTCTGATACCCTCCACGCTGCAAAAACAGCAGGATCCTGCAAAGTGAATATGTACGCAGACCCCCCCCCCCCCCCCCTCATCTCCTCACACATGGAGATGTAAGCCTTCCACGTACGATGATAAATCTTCTCCGAAGATGATTTCCGTGCCCTCAACATATGGATATTACCGAAACCGACAGACCTCGGTCCTTTAGCACCTGGCTTTCAACAGCCACGCCGTTAAAGCCAGTGACGGTAAAGCAGGATGAAATATTGGACCTTGCGACAGAAGGTCCTCTCGCACCAGCAGTCGCCAAGGAACATCCGCCACCATTCGTACTATGTCGGCATACCATGGACAGCGAGGCCAATCTGGGGCAATCAGAATCACTGCCCGCAATGCTGACCCCACCATGGTAAACATGGACTGGGCAACCGCCTTGGCCCTTCTGTCGGGAGGGTCCTTGAAAGCAGGAGTCCCTTCAACCGGAATCATGGTTACTTTAATTAACCTGGAAACCAGGTCAACAATTGGCAGAGATGTCCATTTCTTCAGGAAACTCTCCTCAAAGGGGTAAAGCACTGCCATGCATTTCGGGACTGAAAAGGCGCACTTCTTGCAAATAAACTTATCAAAATAAGTGAGGTAAGGAAACACTTTAGGCGTGCGGGCTGGCTTGTGGGCCCCGAAAGGGACCGAAACCTCTGTAGATGCCCCCACTGTATCCTCCATTTTTAAGGTATCCCGCACTGCTGTAATAAGTGCTCCTGCAAGCACCTTTCTTGCGATGACCTGGATACGGAGTCATCCTCACTGTTGGAACGGTCCTGGTCCGCATGCTCTGATACAGAACAGGGGCCGCCAGTCACAGTGGGGCCCGGGTCTGAATCAGAGCTTTCCCCAGAAGACGGGGGGGAGAAGGGGCGTTTTTTTACCTCCCTTGCGTCCGCACGCCACTTCCACCCTGGCAACAAAGGCCTCCAGGACTACTGACAGAGTGTCCATAGGCAGGTGCAGGGGAACCAGTTGCAATCCCAGGGATGTCCGGGGAAGAAGTGCCAGCTTCAGATGCCATGCTGGCCCACACTCGCCTGTCACCACTTAGGGTCCTAAGGCAAGACACACAAAAGTCCACCCTCCTAGCTGTGCAGACTGAGGGGCCCCCTGTAGAACTCACCACCTTGACCCAGGTACTGTGCTGTGCTGCTGCCACTGTCCGCTCTCCCCTGTGCCATCCACGAGGTGTCTGTGTGAAATCGCACTGTTCTAGAAGGAAACAAGCGCCCAGTGCTAGAGGCAAAACCACCTGAGGCTACTAGAAAATGGCCGCCGGCCGCCTCACCGAAAATCATCTGAGAGCGCCAAGAAAATGGCTGCAGAACTACTAGAAAATGGCCGCAGCCCCATGAAAATGGCCGCTAAGCATGAGGTGGCCTCCACACATGGCTCACACAGCACAGACATCCACTGCTGCCCAGAAAACAGAGAAGAGGATGAGCGGACCCCCAATACCCAGCGCAGCCCCCTGTCAGGACCCAGAGTTCCCCCCAGACAACCCCCGGCCAGGTACGTGCATCGTACGCCCATGTGCCCAGTTAAACAGCGGCCCATAGCATGGGGAGGAGAGAAAGGACAGAGAGAGAAGAAAGGGAGCGCGAGAGACCCTGTAGTCGACGTCCCAGGGAATGTCCAGCTGCTCCATCCTGCTGAGACAGGTGGAACCATACTTACCCCTCCTGCAGAAACTGCTGGACGCATTCCACAGGCAGACCCATCACCGAGCAGTACGGGGTGGCTGTTGGCCATGGCACACTGTGACACGGACAGCAGTAGCCCTGTCATATGTGTGCCCCAAAGCATATATATAGCTCACCGGCCACCCCTGGAATAGATGGGGCATGTTGTGGCCGACCCAACGCATGGCTAGGGTCTGCTCACGCTTGATGGCCAGTCTGGGGAGACTACACGGATCTATATTATCCAACCTGTCACCCAGCCGGCTGTTGATTGTAGATCACAGGATCAAAAATTGTAGAAAACATGGAAAAAATCCCAGGACCAATGGTCCCCCTCAGGGAGCCAGGTCCTTCTCCTACACTAGGCAGAAAAAAACTGAGCTGCAGGAAGCAGGGTGAGGGGTTATAGCCAGAATGACCGCCCCCTGGGCGGTGCTGTGCAGTCTTACTGTTTTTACATGTGTTACCTGTTCTGCCTAGTCCTTTCCTGAAGGTGTTGTGATAACCTAAGGTCAAGAATTAAAAGAGTTGTGTCCATCAATAAACAAAAGAGAAAAACTTTTTTTATTTTGTTTCTGTTACAGATCTTTGTAAATAAGTTTTATTCTTCACTAATGGGGCTGCACTGATGGGCACTGATAAGGTGGCACTGATGATGGGCACTAATATGCGACACTGATAG
The DNA here is from genome assembly GCF_037356315.1 of Lithobates pipiens. Taxonomy (NCBI): domain Eukaryota; kingdom Metazoa; phylum Chordata; class Amphibia; order Anura; family Ranidae; genus Lithobates; species Lithobates pipiens. The sequence continues at coordinate 134,418,784 of NW_027507686.1, read as the reverse complement.
ACAGGGCCGCTGATAGAAATCATGGGGCCCCGTACAGCCCAATTAGTGGGGCCCCCTTCAGCTCCACCCGGTCCCGCCCCTGGTCCCTCCTTCAGCCCCTCCCATGGCCCCTCCCCAGACCCCGCCTTAAAACACAGTGCAGGTTTGTCTACAAGTGCTATTTATTTTTCTCTCAGCAACCCAGGAAGGCCACTTGCCCTCTGGAAGATTTACCCCCCTTCATGACCAGGCAATTTTTTGCGATACAGCACTTTGTTATTTTAACTGACAATTGCTTGGTCATGCAACTCTGTACTTAAATAAAATGTATGTAATTTTTCCCCTCACAAATAGAGATTTATTTTAGTGGTATTTGGTCACCTCTGCGTTTTTTCCTTTTTGCTTTTCTAAACAAAAAATAAAAACAAAAAATATATTTTTTACTACAATAAAACTTATCCAATAAAAAAATGTAAATCAAATTTCTTCAATATTTTAGGCCAATATGTATTCTGCAACATATTTTTTGTAAAAAAAAAAAAAAATCGAAAAAAAGTGTTTATTGATTGGTTTGCGCAAAAGTTATAGCATCTACAATCTGATGTATTTATGTATTTTTTATTTATTTTTACTAGTAATGGTGGCAATCAGCGACTTGACAGAGGGACATGCCAATGCCATAATGTACTGCAAAGACAATGCTACCCATACCATGCCACCAATACGATATTGTGCTGCAGACAGTGCCACCGATGCCGTAACGCATGTGATACCTGCTGTAACGCATGTGATACCTGCCGTAACGCATGTGATACCTGCAGACAGTGTCACCCATGCCGCCAATGCCATAATATATAGATGCTGCTGCAGTAGTAGTAGATCTTGAAGCCCCTACCCCCCCCAACCAAGCACACACCTGTATAATTGTTAGCTGGGCCCCAGGAGTCACTTCCTCCGTGATCTTGCTGCTGACTGGACTTGAGGGTCCACAAACTAGTTAGATGGGATGCCTCTGCCAATGACTTCTTCCGTCTGCCGCCGCTGCTCGCCTGTTACCTCACTGCCAGTGCTACTTCTGCTAATTCTCATGCGGAGAGAGGTATCACTCCGCAGCACCACCAGGGGGGGCGGCACGCTCTGCCACTACAGAGGATACGCTGGCCGGGATGAGGAGCGGGTGCAGAATAGGTATTCTTTCGCGCCCGAAATACAAGAAATAATCCCTCAGCTGCCTCCACCTAATCACGAACGTGTCTATCAGCAAAAAATAAAAAAATAAAATGTAACGCGTGGGGGGTGGGTGGCAGGAGTATAGGGCGGTGTTGTGTTCTGTATGGCGGTATAGTGATTGTCAGATCTGGACTCTGATCGCGGATGTTTTTTTTTTTACATTAAATTGCTTATCTGTTAAGGTTGCCCGGGCCCCCCTGCTGGTCGGGCCCGATACAACAGGGCCAGTTGTACTGGCCTATCAGCGGCCCTGCTGATAGACACTGAAAGGCGGCACTGATGGGCACAGAAAGGTGGCATGGATGGGCACTAATAGGTGGATCGGGTGGGCACTGATAGGTGGCACGGATGGACATGGATGGGCACTGATAGGTGGCACTGATTGGCAGGCATTACTGTATGGCACTGATCGGCATCCATTGTGGGCACTGATTGGCATACATTGTGAACACTGATTGATGTTATGTCCCTTTGACACAGGGTCTCTCAGGGTGTTGCTAGCAATGCTGCCAGTGTCTGCTCAGCAAGTTACACACAGGCTGGATGCACTTCCTAACTAGGGAAGGGTTTATTACTCGCTCAGAAAGCGATGTACATTCTTACATGGAGGAGTCATATACAACAGATCTCCCTCCAAGTATCATGCTACTGCTTCCAGTCCCACACACACTGTGACTGACTTCCTGGTACAGGCCCTCCCCCAGCATGCATCAGGAGAAAGGGGTTAAGGGTCACAGTGATTCTGCATAAACATTACACCTCCTCTTTTTCTCGGAGAAAAAAAAAAAAAAAAAAAAAAAAAAATATATATATATATATATATATATAAAAAACAAGAGAACAAATACACAACACATAAAATACTCAACACATAAAGAACAAGGCAAACAGGATCAGCTACACCCCTTAGGTTATGTGAAACCCATTGTGACATTAGGCAAGCACGGTGATTCTGCATAAACATTACAATTGGCATCCATTGTGAGCACTGATTGGCATCCCTGGTGGCCATTGGTGGCATACCTGGTGGTGACTAGTGGTTGGCATTCCTGGTGGTCCAGTGTGATAATGAATCAGCACAGACCCCCACCCCCCGTCAGAGGAGCAGCTGATCGGCTCTCCTCTACTCGCGTCTGACAGACGCAAGTAAGGAAAAGCTGTTCAAAGGCTCTTCCTATTTATACTGTGATCAGCCGAGATTGGACATGGCTGATCACCTGGTAAAGAGTGTCCGTCAGAGACTCTTTACCTAGATCAGAGTTGTGTTGTGTCAGACTGACACACCGCAAAAACAATTGCCGATATGTGTGCCCCTGGGGGAGGACAGTGACTTGATATCCTGGCGACGACATATGACGTCCGGTCAGGATATTGCAACCACTTTGCCAATGTCATATTGCTATATGGCGGGCGGCAAGTGGTTAACCACTTGCCGACCGCCGCACGACGATGTACGTCGACAGAATGGCACGGGCAGGCATAAGGGCTTACATGTACGTCCTTTCCTGCCCGCGGGTCGGGGGCCCGATCGGGCCCCCGCCCGGTGCCTGCGGCGGTCGGTATTCGTTCGGGAGCGATCCCGGACGAGGGGACGGCCATTCATTCATGGCCACCCCCTCGCGATCGCTCCCGACGAATGAAAATGCTCGGTGACATCACTTCCTCTCCTGTAATGAAAACACAGGCAGAGGAAGTGATGTAATCTCTCCTCGTGTCGGTCTTTTTCGTTCCGGCACCGAGGAGAGAGGATCGTGAGTTGCACCTAACACTACACTAACAGTAGAACACGCCAGGCACACTTTTCACCCCCCTGATCACCCCCCAATCACCCCCCAATCACCCCTGCCCCCCCCAGTCACAGTGACACCAATTGCATATTTTTTTATTTTTATTTTTTTTATTTTTTTTTTGCATTGGTGTCATTTGTGACTGTAATAACTGTTAGGGCAGTTAGGGCTAGCCCCCTTTAGCTCTAGGGTGCCCCCCTAACCCCCCCAATAAAGGTTTAACCCCGTGATCACCCCCCGTTGCCAGTGTCACTAATAAGCGATCATTTTTCTGATCGCTGTATTAGTGTCACAGGTGACGCTAGTTAGGCAGGTAGGTATTTAGGTTCGCTGCAGCTTTTTATAGCGTCAGGGACCCCCATATACTACCGCATAGCCCCCTGATTGCCCCCCAGTTAACCCTTTCACCAGTGATCACCATATAACTGTTACAGGTGACGCTGGTTGGTTAGTTTTTTTTTTTTTGTTTCAGGGCACCCGCCATTTATTACCTAATAAAGGTTTAACCCCCTGATCACCCGGCGGGTGATATAAGTTTGAGGGTCAGATAAGGCCTGCGTCGCCCCAGCGTCAGGTTAGTGCCAGTACCGCTAACACCCACGCGCAAAGCATACACCTCCCTTAGTAATATAGTATCTGATCAGATCTATATTAGCGTTGCCAGCATTTTAGGTTTCCCAAAACGCATTGTTAGCGGGATCAGCCCAGATACCTGCTAGCACCTGCGTTTAGCCCCTCCGCCAAGCCCAGCCCAGCCCACCCAAGTGCAGTATCGATCGATCACTGTCACTTACAAAACACAACACACATAACTGCAGCGTTCGCAGAGTCAGGCTTGATCCCTGCGATCGCTAACAGTTTTTTTTGTAGCGTTTTGAAACAGTCGCTGACAGGCTAGGTGCTTTTTTACCTGTGAGTCTCACTAGTGTACCCCTAAATTTAGAGCCCAAAATGGCAAAGCGAAGGTACACTAGTGAAGAGGCCTACACGTTTCTGAGCATGACAGATAGTGAAGAGGACGTCACTCATCTGTCAGATTCAGGCTCAGAATACGATCATGTAGAGGACAGCGGCTCCATGACAGATAGCTCTGACGACGGAGATGAGGCCTCTGTTAGGGACAGGTGTGCCCGATCCCGAATGTATTCTGTTGTTGAGGTGCATAAACCGCAGGCCACTCGTATGGAGCAGAGACGTACTAGAGCCGCTCATCCTTCTGGTGAACTGGCAAGCACCAGCGGCCTAGTACACCCTGGACCTACATCCAGCACTGCAGTAACACGTGGTGACGTGGCGAGACCCATAAGTGCAGTTCAAGCTGGCGAGGTGGCAAGCACAAGTAGTGTCCCGCTGCCACCAAGAAGAAGACAAAGACAGGCCCGTCGTACCCATAGTGCCCTTCCTGCAGAATTCGCCAATCCTATTTGGGTGCCCACCACTTCTGCAGAACCCGTACTTCCCCCATTCACTGGCCAACCTGGCATTAACGTGGAAACAGTTGATTTTACGACACTTGACTTTTACTCACTGTTTTTCACCGAAGATCTCTATAGATCTATTGTGGACCAAACCAATTTGTACGCTGCTCAACACATCACCACTATTCCACAGTCCGCCCTTGCCAGACAATGGAAACCAGTTACGGTTTCCGAATTTAAAATCTTTCTGGGCCTCTCCCTCAACATGGGCATAACCAAAAAGAGTGAGTTGCGGTCATATTGGTCCACTGACCCAATTCACCATATGCGCGTGTTCTCTGCTTCCATGTTCAGGGCACAATACGAGCAGATTTTGCGGTTCATGCACCTCAGCGACAATGAACTCTGTCGTCCTCGTGGAGACCCTGAATACGATCGGCTCTACAAAATTCGGCCCCTCATAAACCACTTCAACCAACGTTTTGCAGACTTGTTTACTCCCGATCAAGTTGTCTGTGTTGATGAGTCCCTGATTAAGTTTTCTGGTCGCTTGTCATTCAAACAATACGTCCCCAACAAGCGTTCCAGATACGGGGTCAAGATGTATAAGCTCTGTGACAGGGCCACAGGCTATACACGTAGTTTCATGGTTTATGAGGGTAAAGATAGTCACGTAGAGCCGGAGAACTGCCCTGACTACATAGGAAGCGCTGGCAAGATAGTGTGGGACATGGTGTCACCCTTATTCGGAAAGGGGTACCACTTGTACGTGGACAATTATTACACAAGCGTGCCACTGTTTAGTCACTTGTTTGATCAGCAGATTGGAGCATTTGGCACCGTGCGACCTAATCGCCGGGGCTTTCCCCAGCGGCTTGTAGAGTCCCGTCTTAGGCTGGGGGAGAGAGCCTGCTTGCGCAGTAATAATTTGCTCGCTATGAAGTGGAGGGATAATAAGAATGTTTTCGTTCTTACCTCCCTTCATGCAGACACGACGGTCCAAAGTCCTACGGCGACTGGTATTGTGGAGAAACCCCTCTGTGTCCACAAATATAACCTTAACATGGGAGGGGTGGACCTCAATGACCAGTTGTTGGCGCCGTATCTAGTTGCCCGTAAGTCCAGACGCTGGTACAAAAAAGTGTCTGTTTATTTATTCCAATTGGCTATACTGAATGCTTATGTACTACACAAAGCTTCAGGACGGACTGGATCCTTCCTCAAATTCCAGGAGGATATCGTCAGAGCCCTTCTGTATCCAGGCGGTGCTCCACCTCACCTTCCCCTACCAGATGCAGTAAGCCGGCTGCATGAGAGGCATTATTCTTATGTCCTCCCGAGTACCCCTACCCAACGAGCCCCCCAAAGAAAATGTCGTGTCTGCAGAAAGCGCGGATTTTATGCGTGACACCCGTTCTTATTGTCCCCGCTGTCCTGGCAATCCTGGTCTTTGTCAGGGTGAGTGTTTTGAACGCTACCATGAACTAGTTGAGTATTAGCGTAGGGTACAGCATTGCACAGGCTAGGCACACGTTCACAGGGTCTCCCAAGATGCCATCACATTTTGAGAGACCCAAACCGACACAACAGAAGTGTTAAAGTTACATAAAAAAGTGTTAAAAAAAAAAAGTAAAAAAACCAAAAAACCAAAAAAAATATAAAATAAAAAAACCAAAAATAGTTGTCGTTTTATTGTTCTCTCTCTCTCTCTCTCTATTCTCTCTCTATTGTTCTGCTCCTTTGTACTGTATTCTATTCTGCAATGTTTTATTGTTAACCATTTTTTGTTTTCAGGTACGCCATTCAGCTGTAGCGTGGATTTATTTATCTTGACAGCAACAGCGTTTGCTCCCACGATACGTAAAGCCACGACTCCAGCGCTGTCGGAGGTGATTTCCCCACCACAGTTAAAAAAGAGCATATATGCCGAAGCATGGGGGCATAAGGGGTGGAGGAGCGATTTTGCTCCTAATGCCACGTACATACAGTCAAAATTCCGACGGAGGGCTTGCCCGTGGAAAAGTTTGAATGTATGTACGTGGCATAACTTTTTTGCGGGAGGATGCCCCCATGCTTCGGCATATATATATTTTAGGCACAGATTGTGTTAAATGTGTTATTTTTTGCTATTTTTTTTGTATTTGCTTTGCAGGTATGGTACGTCTTACTGTTATACTGTAATGTTACTTTTATTGTTAACCATCATTTGCTTAGCAGGTACGCCATTCAGTTGCAGCACAGATTTATTTATCTTGACAGCAACAGCGTTTGCTCCCATGATACATAAAGCCGCGACTCCAGCACTGTCGGGGGTGATTTCACCACCACAGTTAAAAAAGAGCATATATGCCGAAGCATGGGGGCATAAGGGGTGGAGGAGCGATCTGCTCCTACCTTTTGCGGGAGGATGCCCCCATGCTTCGGCATATATAAATGGTGCATGTATGCCCACCATTAGAAAGTGGGTGGATGAAGGGTGGTATCTAATGGTGGGCATACCCACCGATCAATATTTTTTTTTCGTTCAGCCCACAGGCTGCATGAAAAAAAAATTACAATAAGCTTCTAAATGTTGTGCATAAAATGCCAGGACAGTTCAAAACCTCCCCAAATGACCCCATTTTAGAAAGTAGACACCCCAAGCTATTTGCTGAGAGGCATGTCGAGTCCATGGAATATTTTATATTTTGACAAAAGTTGTGGAAAAAATACATTATTATTTTTTTTTTTTTTGCACAAAGTTGTCATTAAATGATATATTGCTCAAACATGCCATGGTTATATGTAAAATTACACCCCAAAATACATTCTGTTGCTTCTCCTGAGTACGGGGATACCACAAGTGTGAGACCTTTTGGGAGCCTAACCGCGTACGGTACCCCAAAATCCAAGCACCACCTTCAGGATTTCTAAGGGTGTAAATTTTTGATTTCATTCCTCACTGCCTATCACAGTTTCGGAGGCCATGGAATGCCCAGATAGCACAAAATCCCCCCAAGTGACCCCATTTTGGAAAGGAGACACCCCAAGCTATTTGCCGAGAGGTATGGTTAGTATTTTGCAGACCTTCATTTTTGTCACAAAGTTTTGAAAATTGAAAAAAAGAAAAAAAATATACATTATTTTTTTTTTTCTTCATTTTCAAAAACAAATGAGAGCTGCAAAATACTCACCATGCCTCTCGGCAAATAGCTTGTGGTGTCTACTTTCCAAAATGGGGTCATTTTGGGGGGTTTTGTGCTATTTTGGCATTTTATGGCCTTCAAAACTGTGATAGGTAGTGAGGTGTGAAATCAAATATTTACACCCTTAGAAATCCTGAAGGCGGTTCTTGGTTTTCGGGGCCCCGTACGCGACTAGGTTCCCAAAAAGTCCCACACATGTGGTATCCCCGTACTCAGGAGAAGCAGCAGAATGTATTTTGGGGTGTCACTTCACATATGCCCCTGGCATGTGTGAGCAATATATCATTTAGTGACAACTTTGTGAAAAAAAAAAATAAATAAATAAAAGTTTGTACTTTTCCCGCAACTTGTGGCAAAATATAAAATATTCCATGGACTCAACATGCCTCTCAGCAAATAGCTTGGGGTGTCTACTTTCTAAAATGGGGTCATTTGTGGGGGTTTTGTGCCATCTTGGCATTTTATGGCCTTCAAAACTGTAATAGGTAGTGAGGCGTGAAATCAAAAATTTACGCCCTTAGAAAGCCTGAAGGCGGTTCTTGGCTTTCGGGGCCCCGTACGCAGCTAGGCTCCCAAAAAATCCCACACATGTGGTATCCCCGTACTCAGGAGAAGCAGCAGAATTTATTTTGGGGTGTCATTTCACATATGCCCATGGCATGTGTGAGCAATATATCATTTAGTGACAACTTTGTGAAAAAAAAAAAAAAAGTTTGTAATTTTCCCGCAACTTGTGGCAAAATATAAAATATTCCATGGACTCAACATGCCTCTCAGCAAATAGCTTGGGGTGTCTACTTTCTAAAATGGGGTCATTTGGGGGGGGTTTGTGCCATCTTGGCATTTTATGGCCTTCAAAACTGTAATAGGTAGTGAGGCGTGAAATGAAAAATTTACGCCCTTAGAAAGCCTGAAGGCGGTGCTTGGTTTTCGGGGCCCCGTACGCGGCTAGGCTCCCAAAAAGTCCCACATATGTGGTATCCCCGTACTCAGGAGAAGCAGCAGAATTTATTTTGGGGTGTAATTTCACATATGCCCATAGCATGTGTGAGCAATATATCATTTAGTGACAACTTTGTGAAAAATTTATAAAGTTTGTAATTTTCCCGCAACTTGTGGCAAAATATAAAATATTCCATGGACTCAACATGCCTCTCAGCAAATAGCTTGGGGTGTCTACTTTCTAAAATGGGGTCATTTGTGGGGGTTTTGTGCCATCTTGGCATTTTATGGCCTTCAAAACTGTGATAGGTAGTGAGGAGTAAAATGACATATGTATGCCCTTAGAAATCCTGAAGGCGGTGCTTGGCTTTCGGGGCCCCGTACGCGGCTAGGCTTCCAAAAAGTCGACCACATGTGGTATCCCCGTACTCAGGAGAAGCAGCAGAATGTATTTTGGGGTACAATTCCACATATAACCATGGCATGTGTGAGCAATATATCATTTAGTGACAACTTTGTGTAAAAAAAAAAAAAAAAAATTTTTTGTCATTATTCAATCGCTTGCGGCAAAAAAATAAAATATTCAATGGGCTCAACATGCCTCTTATCAATTTCCTTAGGGTGTCTACTTTCCAAAATGGGGTCATTTGGGGGGGTTTTGTACTGCCCTGCCATTTTACCACCTCAAGAAATGAGATAGGCAGTCATAAACTAAAAGCTGCGTGAATTCCAGAAAATGTACCTTAGTTTGTAGATGTGACAACTTTTGCGCAAACCAATAAATATACAATTATTGACTTTTTTTTTACCAAAGACATGTGGCTGAATACATTTTGGCCTAAATGTATGACTAAAATTGAGTTTATTGGATTTTTCTAATAACAAAAAGTAGAAAATACTTTTTTTTTTCAAAATTTGCGGTCTTTTTACGTTTATATCGCACAAAATAAAAATCGCAGAGGCAATCAAATACCATCAAAAGAAAGCTCTATTTGTGGGAAGAAAAGGACGCAAATTTCGTTTGGGTACAACATTGCATGACCGCGCAATTACCAGTTAAAGCAGCGCAGTGCCAAAGTGTAAAAAGACCTCTGGTCATTTACCAGCAAAATGGTCCGGTCTGAAGGTGGTTAAATTTATTTTTCTCTCATTATTCTAAATTCAGTACCTCAGTAATGACATAGTGAAAACAGAATTTAAAAAAATGTCTGTGAATTTATAAAAAAACAAAACTGAAATACCACATGTACTTAAGTATTTAGACCCTTTACTCTGTACTTTACAGAGTACCGCTTCAAGTCTTTTTTTTTTTGGTACGACACTACAAGCTTTGCACACCTGGATTAGGAGATGTTCTACCCTTCCACTTTGCAAATCCTCTGAAGCCCAGTCAAATTGGATTGGGACCCTTGGTGGACAGTCATTTTCAGGACTCTCCATAGATGTTTAATAGGGTTCAAGTCAGGGCTCTGGCTGGACCAAGCTAGGACATTTACAGAGTTATTTCTAAGCCACTCGTGTTTTGCCTTGGCTATTGTTGTCATGTTAGGAGGTGAACCTTTGGCCCAGTCTGAGGTCCTGAATGCTGGGTTTTCATTGAGGATATCTCTGTACTTTGCACCATTTAGCTTTCTCTCAACCCTGACCAGTCTCCCAGTCCCTGCTGCTGAAAAAAAATTATATAGACAGTATATATATATATACATAACACACGCACACATATACTACATACGTATATGAACAATTGTGCACATTTTTGCAGGAAAAAAGAAAAAGTGCATTTGTTTTTGTTTTTTCCACAGGACCCTGCATAGTACTGTACCCACCATCAGTAGATTGCAGAAACAATGTCAGGTTCCTGCAAACTCTTCCCCCAGCATTGTGCCCATACCTCTGTATGTGCTTTGGAGAGCTGGAGGAAGTATTCATGGACAATGAGTGTGCTGCTTACCACACTCAGGATCCATTGAGAACTAAAAATCCATCTGCTGTGGTGGTTTACAGGACTTGTAGTTCATTCATTCACAGATTTTTGTGAATAAATGATGGGGCTGTGTGGGCGGAGCCTCACTAATTTCAAAAGTTGCAGCAGCTGCAAGGGAGAAGAACCCTGTGTACCCTCACTGGGGGCAGGGGTTGCTTAGCAACATGTTACATGTTACATGTTGCTAAAGCTGGAGTTAGCCTTAAGTTAGCATTGGACTATAAATGTTCAGGTTAGGAGGGAGTTAGAGTTGAGGTTAAATTCACTGTTATGGCTCATTCACACCTACAATTGTTTTAGTTATTTTAGAAATGCATGCTGCCTAACATTGGGGCAGGAAGTGATGAAAAAACACAGTCAAAAACACAGCGGCACATCCTTAATGGACTGAAGCTCATAACTTCTGAAAATGTTTAACTGTGCTCTGTGTCTTCCTGTCCTATTGCCAACCATCCCTGTATTTTCTGTCCAAGAGCAAAGGGACAGTGAAGGAAAACCTGGAGTTTTTAAGGATAGCTGCACCTTTCACCATGATAGTGGGATGTTTACATAATCAGTGCAGAGATTTCTCCCAGTGTGGCTGGTGCCTGCACAAATTCCTATATACTTAAATGGAAGTAGAGATTACAGGAGTGTAATGGGCTGGATTTTTTATTTTTATTTTTATAGGAAAGCTATGATTATATTTTAAGGTTAGAATAAAAATTGGATTATGTATAAGGGTTAGGTGAACTGTTAAACGTTGGAGTTAAGAAAGAGCAGAGTTTGAAGCCTAAACTGTTTCTATCCCATGTGCTCCTGCCTCTGGTGCTTGGTGGAAACTGTGCCACTCTTCAGTTTTCTCCGCCTCTGCCTTAAAGAGGAAGTAAACCCTGATGAGTTTACTTCCTCTTTTTTTCCCTGCAATGGTAAAGCATAATTGACTACTATGCATCGCATAGTAGCCCATTATGTGTCACTTACCTGACACAGGAGCCAGCGAAGTCGCCGCTGTCCCCTGTAGTCCGCCGCATCCATCTTGCTTGTGGCGTCTCGCAGCTCCGCCGAATGACAGCGGAGAAGCCGCGATGACGTCACTCCCGCGCATGCGCACGGGAGTGGCGTCTCGCAGCTCCGCCGCTGTCATTCGGCAAAGCCGCGATGACGTCACTCCCGCGCATGCGCACGGGAGTCGACAAATGCGGCAGCTCCATTCTTGGAACTGCCGCGTTTAGTGTGCCTGCGCGCCGCTGTCTACGGCGCATGCGCCGTAGACAGCAGTGCCCGTTTTCGGGCAAATATCTCCTAAACCATATAGGTTTAGGAGATATTTCTTGGACCTACATGTAAGCCTTAATCTAGGCTTACCTGTAGGTCAAAGTCGTTTGTAAGGGTTTACTTCCTCTTTAATACCCTGTACACACGGTCGGACATTCCGACGACAAAAACCTTCGGATTTTTTCTGACGGATTTTGGCCCAAACTTGACTTGCATACACACGGTCGCACAAAGTTGTCAGAAAATCTGATCGTTCAAACGAGGTGACGTAAACCACGTACGACGGGACTATATAGAGGGCAGTAGCCAATAGCGTTCATTTTGTAATTTATTCTGAGCATGCGTGGTACTTTGTCCGTCAGAATTGTCTAGACAAATCGGAATTTAAACGATCGGATTTTGTGGTCGGAAAATTTTAGATCCAGCTCTCAAACTTTGTGTGTCGGAAATTCCCATGGAAAAAGTCCGATGGAGCCCACACGCGATTGGATTTTCCAACAACACGATCTGATCGCACATTTCCCATCGGAGAGTCCGACCGTGTGTACAGGGCATAGTTTTCATTGAAGGACTTACTGCTTAAAGATGCCCAGTCTCCAATAAGATATACTGGCTGTCTTTAACACACCTCTGAGCTTCAGGCAGTGTCAATCACTGTTGCTGTGTCCTATGTGGTGCACAGAGCTTTTTAAAGACTTGTATATGCTGGCCAGTGAAAAAAGGAGTATGCCTTTTCACACTTTCTTTTGCTGTTTCTGTGCAGATCTGCTTTAATTTTAAACCACAGAAAACAACACGGTAGAAATGAACCCTAAAATCTGCATACCAATAATATATATATATTTTTCTAAATAGTCAGACCCAGTTTTATCAGTGACTAAATACGGTAAGTCATTAAGCCTAAAAAAAACAAGACCACATAGACTGCTATTCTGAAATGTAAGCAGACTATTCAAAATGGAGATAGCAGCTAATAGTATGCAAACATCCCTAAGATACATATATGGAAACAACCCTCATAATAGGACTTTAGCAGAAATGGGTAATTTTTGAGTGAGTAGAAAGCATCTTTGAAAGGATTTTAAACATTTACAAATTCTTTATTATTACAAAAAATTACAAAATAACAATACATTTTAAACATGGGTTAGATGTTTTTTTTATATACAGTGTACTCAAAAAGGAAATCACTAAACAGAGGGTGAAGATGGAGAACAACCAACGCGGTTTGAGATTTTCTTCTTCAGGGGTGCATAAACATTAAAGAGAGAAGCTTGCCTTCTTTTAAGCATTGAGTACATCTAGAAATAATAACCAAGATCAAAAATTGGTTGAATATTGTCCTCTAAACATCACCAAGGAATGTCAAAACCAGTGCCCAGCCAGTGATCCACTGGGGTTGGATGTTTGCTCTCACTCTGTCATACTTGTCACTGGAAGTTCAATATGGCACCTCATGGCAAAGAACTCTCTGAGGATCTGAAAAAAGAATTATTACTCCACATAAAGATGGCCTAGGCTATAAGAAAATTGCCAAGACCCTGAAACTGAGCTGCAGCACGGTGGCCAAGACCATACAGTGGTTTAACAGGACAGGTTTCACTCAGAACAGGCCTCGCCATGGTTGACTAAAGAAGTTGAGTGCACGTTGTCAGCGTCATATCCAGAGGTTGTCTTTGGGAAATAGACGTATGAGCGCTGCCAGCATTTCTGCAGAGGTTGAAGGGGTGGGGGTAAGCCTGTCAGTGCTCAGACCATATGCCGCACATAAGGATGAGCCAAAACCCCCCCCCCGGTTCGGTTCTCAGAAGAAGATGTGAACGGACCGAAAGTTTACACGAACATTCGAACACCATTAAAGCCTATGGGACCCAAACGTGAAAAATCAAAAGGCAAATATGCAAATTATTGTCCTAAAAAGCCCCAGCCCCTGCCCCAGGGGACATGTATAAATGGAAAAAATGTTTTAAAACTGCAATTTTTTTGGGAGCAGTGATTTTAATAATGCTTAAAGTGAAAAAATAAAAGTGAAATATTCCTTTAAATATCGTCCCTGGGGGGTGACTATAGTATGCCTGTGAAGTGGCGCATGTTTCCCGTGTTTAGAACAGTCCCTGTACAAAATTACATTTCTAAAGGAATAAAAGTAATTTAAAATGGCTTGTGGCTGTAATGTAATGTCAGGTCCCGGCAATATGGATGAAAATTATTGAAAAAAAACGGCATGGGTACCCCCCCCCCCCAGCCCATTATCAGGCCCTTTGGGTCTTGTATGGATATTGAGGGGAATCCCGCACCCAAATAAAAAAAAAGAAAAGGCATGGGACCCCCAGGCCCTATATACTCTGAACAGCATTATAAAGGTGGTACAAACAAGACAGGGACTGTAGGTTTGTTCTTAAGTTGAATCTGTTTGTAATTTGGAACAGGTACATTTTCATGTTCAGGAGATCTTACCACACTTTCTGTCCCAATGACAAATGGATTTTAAAAATTTAGGGTTATTGGGGAAACAAGGATTGGTGATAAAGCATCAGTGGAGACACTGTTTTCCCACATGAACTCTTAGCCCTTGTACACACGGTCGGACATTCCGATGGCAAATGTCCGTTCGGACCGCATTGTAATCCGACCGTGTCTGGGCTCCATCGGACTGTTTCTGTCAGAATATCCGACCGACAAAGTTATAGAGCTGGGCTATAAAATTTTCCGACAACATGATCTGATCAGACTTTGTCCCTTCCTAGGTGTAGATTTCCTCTCATTTTCTGTTGTCTCCCTCCGTGTGTAAGTAGGGGTTGTTTGTAAGTCGGATGTTTGAAAGTTACACTTGGAGGGCGCTAGAACGGGCCCTGCTGTGAAATATTATATCAAGAATTGTAATTACATGCCCCTTTTGAACAGGGGCAGAAAAATTGGGCCTTTGGTGGTGGTGTGGCCACTACGCTATAAGCCCTCACAGTTACTCTTGGTGGGCGCAGGATCAGGCCCTGCTATGAAATATTAGATCAAAAATTTTAATTACACGCCCCTGTTAAACAGGGGCAGAAAAATTAGGTCTTAGGCAGTGGTGCCACAACACTGTAACCCCTCACAAATTCTGTTGTTGAGTGCAGGAATGGGCCCTGCTGTGAAATATTAGAGCAAATATTGTAATTACATGCCCCTGTTAAACAGGGGCAGAAAAATTGGGCCTGTGGTGGTGGTGGCACAACACTGTAAAGCCTCGCAGATACTCTTGCTGAGAGCAGGAATGGTCCCTGCTGTGAAATATTAGAGAAAATATTGTAATTACATGCCCTTGTTAAACAGGGGCAGAAAAATTGGGCCTTAGGCACTGGTGATGGTGCCCTGAAACAAAAATGTTCTTAGAAGCTATCAACATGAACATTGAGGAAGAATAGGATACTCACTCAGCATAACAGGATAGTCACTCAGCATAGGCAGTCTTCAAAGGATCTTACATTCATAGAAAAATTAATTGGTTACATCAGCATCAGAAGCTTGGTAGCTGGTGATCCAAGACGATTAATTTTTATGAGGGTGAGCCGATCAACTGAGTCTGTGGACAGACGCACTCTGTGATCAGTTACAAAGCTTCCACCTCCAGCAGCACTGAATGTGCGTTCAGAAAGAACGCTGGATGCAGGACAGGCCAGTAGCTCAACTGCATATTGGGCAAGCTCTGGCCAGTGATCCATCCTCAAGACCCAGTAACCCAGTGGATTTTCAGTTGGAAAGGTCTCCAAGTCTGATCTTGACCCTAGGTAATCCTCCACCATGTAAATCAGACACTGGCAATGGTTGCTGGAACTGATCAGACCTTGGGGCTGCGTACTAAAGAATTGCCTGAATGCATCGGTCAGACGGCCACATTCTCCACCGCTCCTTCTGTGACTGACAGAAGCCTCAGCAACACGTTGTCCAGGAGGACCAGGAAATTGTAACCTCCCAGGCTGTGGAAACAAATTGCACAAACCTTTCTGCCTCCCGAAGATGTTTCATCCTCTGCTCCCTCTGAGAAGGCTGGATAAGTTCCGTAACCTTACCCTTGTAACGTGGATCAAGAAGGGTTGCAAGCCAGTAATGACCCCTCTCCTTGATACCACAAATCCAAGAGTCCTTTTGCAGGCTTTGCAGGATCAAGGAGGCCATGCAGCGAAGTTTTGCTGAGGTATTCGATCCGGAGACCTCTGGGTCACTAAGGAGGACATGATTCACAGCCACCTCCTCCCAGCCACGTCCAATCCATGGGTTTCTGGGGACTGAAAATGATCCCTTGAAGACTGCTGCCATTTGCTAGGCTCCACCTCCATGCCGACACCACCCTCATCCTCCTCTGTGATCCACGGGGCCGCAGGAATACTGTCTGGATGAAGGGGGCCTTGAGAGGTAAGGAAGTCCTCCCCTTCCTCCTTCTGTTCTGCCTCAAGTGCCCTGTCCATTATTCCACAAAGCATGTGCTCCATCAGGAAGACAAGAAGGACGGTATCACTGTTGCATGCACTGTCACTGCTCCCCATCCTTGTGACATCCTCAAATGGTGACAGGACAGTTCATGCATCCTTGATCAGCAGCCACTGGCGTGGCAAAAAAAGCCAAGTTCCCCTGACCCTGTCCTGGTGCCATACCCACACAGGTACACATTGATGGCCCTCTGCTGCTTGTGAAGCTGCTGCAGCATTGCCAACGTTGAGTTCCACCTGGTGGGCATGTCACAAGTGAGACAGTTCTTTGGCAGGTTTCATTCCTTTTGAAGGTCAGTCAGCTGAGTACTGGCATTATATGACCGGCTGAAATGCCCACAGACTTTCCTGGCCTGCCTCAGGAAATCCTGTAAGCCAAGGTACCTGCACAAGAACCGCTGCACCACCAAATTAAGGACGTGAGCCAAACAGGGCACATGGGTCAGTTGTCCATCGGAGGGCGGAGAGGAGGTTGGTGCCATTGTCACAAACCACCATTCCTGGCTGAAGCTGGAGTGGCGTCAACCACCCCTGAGTCTGCCCCTGACAGAATCTCTGCCCCAGTGTGGCTCCTGTCCCCTAATCAGACCAACTCAAGCACCGCATGGCATTTTTTTGCCTGCGTGCTTGCGTAGCCCCTTGAACGCCTTTGGAGCATCTTTGGTTCTGAGGACAAATCTGAGAGAGGTGTAGCAGAATCACTACTACTAGCATTTTGGACATGTGGTGGCAGAACAAGCTCCAACAATACTGCACCCTGTCCTGCATCCTTTCCAGCTGTCGGCAGAGTTACCCAGTGAGCCGTGAAAGAAAGGCAACATCCCTGTCCATGCCTGCTGGACCATGAGTCAGCCGTAATATGCACCTTACCGCTGACCCCCCCGTCCAACGAGCCCAAGACATTGTCTTCCACATGCCAGTAGAGAGCTGGAATGGCCTTCCGTGAAAAGAAATGGCGTTTGGGACCCTGCCACTGAGGTACCGCAGATTCCACAAATTCACAAAAGAGGGCAGAGTCTACCAGCTGAAAAGGCAGCAGTTGGATTTCTAGCAATTGAGCCAAGCTAGCATTCAGCCACTGAGCATATGGATGGCTGGGACCGAATTTCCTTTGACGGTTTAGCAACTGGTGTAGTGAAATTTGCCTGCTACAATCGGATGTTGGTGTAGTGATAGCAGATTACCCGCAAGTACTTGGCACACCTAATTCTACACCTGCATTCCTCTCAGTGCAGATAGTGGGGTTGGAGATCCCAGCTGATCAGGAGCAAGGAGAGGTCTGCCTTGTTCTTTGTATGGGTCTTTTAAGTACTGTTGCAAATGGACTGCATGGGAGGTCGACATATGTCTGGTCAAGCATGTGGTGCCCAAGCGGCTGCTGTTTTGGCCACACTTTATACACTTCAGACATATGTTGCAAACAGCAACGGTGCGATCTGCTGCACACGTATCAAAAAAGGCCCACACCAAAGAACTTTTCAAAATACATGGGGAGTCAGCAGCGCCCTGCACATGCGGAGCTCTGAAGTGTGATGGAGTTGGGTGGCTGACCTTAAGCTGGCCCCTGGAGGGCATCCTGCCTCTTGAAGATGTGCCTCCTCATCCTCTCTTCTATCGGGCACCCACGTAGAGTCAGTGACCTCATCATCCCCTCCCTCCTCATCACTGGAGCAAACCTGGCAGTATGTTGCAGCTGGAGGAACATGACTGCCAGTTTCTTGTCCTTCTTGGTCACCCCCTCTCTCTGGGCTCACGTTACTGCCTTCCTCAACCTGGGTATCATCATTGGAGTCTTCCAAATGCTGCGCATCCTCCTGCAGCATGTACCCGACACTGTAGTTGAACAGTTCAGGGGGACTCCTCCATGCATGATGGTGCAGCTAGGGAAGCAGTGACTGATTACATTGAGCCAATGGGATAGGCTGCTTTGGCAGCTGCATTGGCAGGCAAACTACTCTGAGCTTGGGTGGCAGAGGATGAGGAGGATAAGGAGGGCTTTGTTATCCATTCCATCAACTCTTCTGCACGTTGTGGCTCAATAACATGGCCAGCTGCAGGAAAAAAGGACAAGCGTGCCCCACGGTCATGTGCTGAGGATGCACTGTGTCCATGACCAGCACTGTTGGCTGTAGACACAAAGCTGTCCTACAGGCTCAGGAAGCATCAGTGTCAGCAAGAACTATCTGTCGACATTTAAATGAAATTAAACGCTATGGCAGGAGACCCAGGAGGACCCCACTATTGACACAGAGACATAAAAAAGCAAGACTACAGTTTGCCAAAATGTAGTTGAGTAAGCCAAAATCCTTCTGGGAAAATGTCTTGTGGACAGATGAGACCAAGACAGAGCTTTTTGGTAAATAGTGTTAATGATTTTGGGTCACACTGTAGAGCCCAGTGTCAGAAAGCTGGGTTTGCATCTGAGATCTTGGGTCTTCCAGCAGGACAATGACTCCAAACATACATCAAAAAGCACCCAGAAATGGATGGCAATAAAGCACTGAAGAGTTCTAAAGTGGCCAGCAATGAGTCCAGATCTAATTCCCATTGAACCCCTGTGGAGGGATCTTAAAATTGCTGTTGGTAAAAGGCACCCTTCCAATAAGAGAGACCTGGAGCAGTTTGCAAAGGAAGAGTGGTCCAAAATTCCGGGTGAGAGGTGAGGTGTAAGAAGCTTATTGATGGTTAAAGGAAGCGACTGATTTCAGTTATTTTTTTCAAAGGGTGTGCAACCAAATATTAAGTTAAGGTTGCCAAGAATTTTGACCAACCCATTTTTGGAGTTTTGTGTGACATTATGCCCAATTTGCTTTTTTCCTCCCTTTTTTTGTTTTGTTCCAATACACACAAAGGGAATGAACATCTGTATAGCAAAACATGTGTTACTACAATACTTTTCTGTGAGAAATACTTGATTTTCTGGAAAAATGTATGGGGTGCCAACAATTTCGGCCATGACGGTATATATATATATATATATATATATATACACACACTGCAGCTAACTGAATCACCTGCCTGCCTGAAGTATATTAGAGACAGTACACCAGGAACGGACTGCAGTCAGATCTAGCTCAACTGGATACAGTATATATATATTTATATATACACACAAGCCTGGATGTGTATATATATATATATATATATACACTATATACACTATATACACTGAAGCTAACTGAATCGCCCGCCTGCGGTCTCTCTCGGTCAGTGCCAGAAACACAATACTGCAGCTTTATATAGTGTAGGGTGTGGACTTAACCCTCTGAGCCATAATTGGCCAAAGGCACCCTGCCTTTGGCCAATTATGGCTCTCTTTGCTGACGGCGCTGTGATTGGCCAAAGCATGTGGGTCATAGTGTATGCTTGGCCAGTCATCAAACATTTACATTGGCTGATCACCAGCTTCTGTGCAAGGGACATCTGCCCTGAAAAGGAATTGGTGAAGCCACCTCATCTGTGCCAACCAGTACCACCTGCCAGTGCCCACAGTGCCACAAATCCACCAGTGCCTAACAGTACCAACAATCAGTGCCACCTATCAATGCCCAAGGGTGCCACCTATCAACGCCCATCAGTGGTGCCAATCAGTGCCTCATCAGTGCCACCTAGCAGTGCTGCCTATCAGTGTCACCTACCATTGCTGATCAGAGCTCATCACTGCCCCATCAGTGCCCATCGCTGCCAGCTATCAGTGCCCATCACTGGCAGCTATCAGTGTCACCTATCAATGCCCTTCAGTGCTGCTCATCAGTGCCACCGATCAGTGTCATCTGTCAGTGCCCACCATTGCCACCTCCTCAGTGCCCACCAGTGCCGCCTTATCAGTGCCCATCAGTGCAGCCTCATCAGCGTACATCAATGAAGGAGAAAAATTACCTGTTTGCAAAAAATTTTAACAAAATATAAAACAGTTTTGCATTTTGTTTTTTAAAAAAATTATATATTTTTATTTTTTTTTAACAAAAAAACCCCAGAGGTGATCAGATACCACCAAAATAATGCTCTATTTGTAGGGGTAAAAAAAGATAAATTTTTCATTTGGGTACAGTGTTGTATGACCACTCAATTGTCATTCAAAGCGTGACAGCTGGTCTGGGCAGGAGGGGGGTTTAGGTGCCCAGTAAGCAAGTGGTTAAGCAGTTACAGTTTTTTTTTTTTTTGTCCGGACAAAGCTTACATAAAGAATAAAAGATGATCATTGTAAGTACCCATGCCAGTGTTAAATGGTTTGTCTCAACCTTTTAAAAGCGGAGGTCTGTCCACCGCTGCAAAAATTTTAAACCAGCAGCTACACATACTGCAGCTGCTGGCTTTTAATAGGACACTTAACTGTCCTGGAGTCCAGCAATGTTGGCATTGCAGCTGATGTTTCCATCAGGTGTCGGGTGCTACTGCCGCCATTGCGGGTAAGGGAACCCGACAGTGTAGCCTTACGGCTTCACGCTGAAAACCCTACTGCACATGCGCAAGGCTCTGCTCCTCTCTCCTACTGGCCCGGTAACAGTGGGAAGAGGAGGGAGCCGTGCCATGAGGTCAATATCTGTGGCTGTGGCTCCCGGAAGTGGGAACAAAGACAGGTATCCTGTTGTCCTCCCCCTCGAAAGGTGCCAATTGTGGCACTGGAAGGGGGGAGGAAACAAATGAGTGGAAGTTCCACTTTTGGGTGGAACTCAGCTTTAACTGCTACCTTGTTTGGACATCTTGGTCTGTTACAGTAAGTTGAAAAATAGCAGACTTGCTGGCAAGATTACCAGGTGAAAAAAGACAAAAAAGACTAAAAAAGAAAACAAAAGCAGACATTACATTTAAAGTGGTTGTTAACACACTTCTATAAAAAGCTCCCATCCCCTCTGTAATATAACAATAATGTATAAGTGCCCCTGTGCCTGCGTTATATATAAAAAAAAATGCTTATAAGTACCTCTAACACAGCGGCTCCGAGCGATCAGATGACTCATTGGCTCTCTCCTCTGCCTGGCTGACAGCTTCAGTGGGTGTGATGTCAGCCAGGGAGGAGAG
This sequence comes from Lithobates pipiens, assembly GCF_037356315.1. Classification (NCBI taxonomy): domain Eukaryota; kingdom Metazoa; phylum Chordata; class Amphibia; order Anura; family Ranidae; genus Lithobates; species Lithobates pipiens. Next base: position 134,397,514 of record NW_027507686.1, on the reverse strand, counting down.
GAGAGAGAGAAAGCAATAGAGTAACGTGATCGCTGGGAGCGGCTGTTATAGGTACAGAACAGCACATTTTTTACATAACACAGACACAGGTCACGTATTGTTATATCACAGAGGAGATGGAAGTATTTTATATTATTTATGAGAACAGCAGGAATGGAGGGGGTGGGTATTGACATGAACAGACAGACAGGGAGGGAGAACGGGGGGGGGGGAGAGGACAGAGGAAGGCAGAGGCATATAAACTGACCACGTTGTCAGGGCTCAGCAGCCATGATACACCATGGTCAGCTTACAGGGGAGAGGGCATAGCCAGGCAGGATCAGCCAGGTTTTTTTAGGTGTTACAGGGGGCCAAATTACACAGCACAAGCACTGTGCTGTATAACGTGCTTTAAGGGAACAGGATCTGGTTTTTGTTTTTTCGGTTAACAAACTCTTTAATTGGTAAGCTGTAACATAATACATTCTTGCTTTTGGGTTTAATACCTCTAACGAAAAGAATGATTACACCTCACATTTTTATTTTTTTACATGGATTACTTCATGAAGGCACATACCTAAGTATGTCGTTTGTGTTATAGTTCAAAAACTCATTAATCTAACATGCTTTTGTTTCTTTGTTTTTTACCCTATGTTTCTAAACAAGATTTCAGCCATGAGCAGATGTCAACTCCTGGAGCAACTTGTGCTGAATGTCCCGCATAGTTTGTTTCCTACGGCAACCATCTTGTAAAAGTTTCATACCTCAAATTTATTTATTTTGCTAAAAAGAAAAAAATTTACTTGCAAACAACTTCTGATGGTTAAGAGTTCATATGTTAGATGGTAGTGACACACAGATCACTTGCCCTAATGTTTCAGGAATTAGGCAAACATATTCTGTTCTGCTGCTTCTTAAAACCAAAGGCGCCTTACACAGCCTGCGGTTAGACAAAGATGAAAGACTTTGTGGGATGATCATGGGAATGGACTTGATTTAGATTCCCAACTATGTGGAGTTAAAAAAAAAAAGAAAAAAAAAAGTTGGCATAGGTTGCTTACTTTGTGGGGCTGCAGTAGGAAATAGTATGTATAATACATAGCAATCCTAATTCCAGTCACTGACATAACCACAGACAAGTAAAATGTGCATCAGGATCTTCAATTGCCACCCAGCATCAACCAAAAACCAGTGCTGGGCCAAAGGGTACTCAAATTTGTGTTTATAATGCTTAGTAAAAGTCAAAGGAGAAATAGCAACACATTTTAAAGAGGACATCAATTTTAACCAGGGCGACACAGCGGTGTAGTGGTTAACACTCTCACCTAGCAGTAAGAAGGGGCGCTGGTTCGAATCCCAACCAGGACATTACCTGCCTGGAGTTTGCATGTTCTCTCTGTGCCTGCATGGGTTTCCTCCGGGTACTTCGGTTTCCCCCCACAATCCAAAGACACGCAGGTAGGTTAATTGGCTTCTGTCCAAAATTGGCCCTAGTATATGAATGGGGAACTTGGATTGTGGGCTCCTTGAGGGTAGGGACCGATGTGAGTGTGCAATGTACAGGGATAGGGACAATTGTAGACACTCAGGTTGAACTGGATGGACTGGTGTCTTTATTCAACCAATGTAAATATGTAACTATGTAACCAGAAGTTATCCCATCTGCGTCAGACATCTTAAAGTGATTTTAAAGGCTCTTTTTTTTGTTTTGTTTTTTTAAATAACAAACATGTTATACTTATCTCCTCTGTGCAGTTGGTTTTGAACATAGCAGTCCAGATCCTCCTCTTCTTGGGTCCCTCTTTGCTGCTCCTAGCCCCCCCCCCCTCCTTTGAGTGCCCCTCAGCCAGCAGCCTGCTACAGGGGGCACTCAAGCCAATTCAGAGCTCTGTGTATTCATTTAGACACAGAGTCCTAGTTTGTAATGTTTACAGGGAACGATATGAATGATTGTTTCACAATATCAGAATCACCAGAATTCAACAGCAATAGGGCACTGCCTTAATGAATGATACTTGATTAAAACCAGCCACAAGAATGATCTAGAAAAGGAATCCAGCATTTTAAGGATAACTGCTATTCGAATTGAGATCTATAGACAGTAATCTCCTTCATCTTAGCTTTCTTAGCTACCTGTTTTAAAAGTGACAAAATATATAGAAAACAAAATGTAATGGACGACTGATAATGATCGACAGCTGCTAGCACTGATCAAGTCCCATAAAATCCTGTGAAAACAATATAAATAGAAAGTTACTATGCTGTGCTATCTCCTAATGTTAGTTACAACAAATACTTTTATAGTGCCAACTATGCAATAATAATAATAATAATAATAAAAACTTGTGACAAACTGACAAAAATTATAATATATTCCAAAACTATATATAGGATTTTATGATTGCTGTGATGATAAATTGTATGTTATGTGTCACATTCCAAAGACAAAATAAAAATAATAAACAAACGTATAAAAAATCTATATATGGTGTCACAAACGTGAATCAAATTGTTATATTGCATATAACAGGGACATTCTAATCATACTCGATTGCCGCGGGGATACCCGTTATTGTCTCACAGGGAGGCTGAACGGGGAGATGCAATTGGAGCAGAGATCAGGGTTCACTAACACAAAGCCCAGCCCCCCACAGTTAGTATCACGCCCCTAGGAACACTTAACCTCTACACTGCCACCCCCTGGTTAACCCCTTCCCTACCAGTGTCATTTACACAGGAATCAGTGCATTTGTATAGCACTGATTGCTGTATAAATGACAATGGTCCCAAAAGTGTGTCAAAAATGTCCGATGTGTCCGCCATAATGTTGTAGTCACAATAAAAATCGCTGATCGCCCCCATTACTTGTAGAAAAAAAATAATAAAAATGCCATAAAACTATCCCCTATTTTGTAAACGCTATAACTTTTGCACAAACCAATCAATAATCACTTATTGTGTTTTTATTTCCCCAAAATATGTAGAAGAATACGTATCGGCCTAAACTGAGGGAAAAAAATGTTTTTTTAATATATTTTTGGGTGATATTTATTATAACAAAAAGTAAAAAAATAATGAGTTTTTTTCAAAATTGTCGCTCTATTTTTTTATAGCGCAAAAAATAAAAAATGCAGGGGTGATCAAATACCACCAAAAGAAATCTCTATTTGTGAGAAAAAAAGGACATCAATTTTGTTTGGGAGTCACGTCGCACGACCGCGCAATTGTCAGTTAAAGCGACGCAGTGCCGAATCGCAACAAAGTGGTCTGGTCTTAAGCGAGCAAATTGGTCCGGTCTGAAAGTGGTTAAAGGTATAATGGTGATTTCATAAAAACTTGAAAATAACATGTTGCGGTGTCCACACTCAGGTGCTCTCCACCCTCAGGCAATGGCCGCTCACCTTAGGGCAGGTGACCTCGCAATTAAGTTTGGTCAAACACGCATGTGAATCACCTCAGGGGTTCTAAGTTAGCTGTATGGATCTAAACTGCTCACTGACACTGTATCCTCATATATAAACAGTAGAAAGAGACTCCATAGCGTGATTATATTTAACACAATTTTATTGTACAAACAAAAAAGCCCCAGTACAGGGTACTCACATGGGTTAGGTGCATTAAGTACACCAATCTGTAATGTGCCTAAAAATGCAAGGTTTTGGTTGAGGTCGTATGTCTGTTCTCTGTGAAACAAACCAGCTGCTTCCTACACCGTCCTGTCCCCTCCCCTACATGTGACAATACAAGGGAAATTTGAATCTTCCTCAGGGGGATCCCCCCCTATATACCGATTATGTTGGACTGATCTGCATATGAATAGAATGTCACTATTATATGGATGATAACACTTTATGATTCACATTTGTGGCACCATACATATATAATTTTTATAAGTTTGTTTATTATTTTTATTTTGTCTGTGGAATGTGACACTTAACACAGAATTTATCATCACAGCAGTCATAACATTCTATATACAGTTTTGGAACATATTATCATTTTTGTCAGTTTATCACAAGGTTTTATTATTATTATTTTTCTTGTTATTGCATAGTTGGCACTTTAAAAGTATTTGTTGGAACTAATATTAGAATAGCGCAGCACAGTAATTTTCTATTTATATTGTTTTCTAAGAATTGATTTACTTATTTTCTCCAGTATGTTGCCGCTACTCATAAAAAGCTCTTCCTACTATGCTCTCGCATTTCCAGACGTTTATGGCCACAGCAGAATATAACTTGGCCTAACAGATATCACTGCTGACTGCCTACTGTCAAATCTGCTCTTTGCAAGCTGTATTGTCATTTAACATATTGTCGCAATTGTGCGCACAAACAATTTCAAATACTGGTCAGCAGTGATGAGAAAAATGATCATTGTTACAAATGTTTCTTATCCTTTATCACACTAGTTACCTAGAGACCATCTTTAATATTTGATGCAGTGTAGGCCAGTGAAATCAAAGGATATCCCCCAGGAACTATTTTTTTTTAAACTTTTTTGGGACTTCCAATTTGTTTCATTCATACAGCATTTAGGTCTGGTTCACACCGCTGCGGGTGAGAGATCCGGATGTGATTCGCACCGCACTGCAGTGCAGTGCAAATCACATCCGATCTGTCTGTGCGATGCGAGTTCAGCCATACAGATAGTATACAGATAGTATGGCTGAATTCGCATCGCACCCGCCGCAAACTCGCACAGGACCCTTTTTTTGGTCCGCAGCAGAATCGGATCGCATGGGTGTTCACACCATGCGATCCGATTCCTGTCCGAGTTTGCAGATCGCACTGCGATATGCGGACTGGTCTGGGGGTGTCATTAAGATTTCATTGACACTCCCAGCAGTCCGCATAGGGCAGTGTGAACTGCCGGCGGGAGGCATGATGATGCGGGAAAACGCCGCGGATTCGCGGCGTTCCCGCATCTCTATGGTGTGAACCTAGCCTTAGAGAGCGAGTAAGGGGTTTAGAAGAGGGGAATTCATAACCACTTAGTTCACAGTAATAAGAATACAAATAAGCATGTCTTATGCAGCAGCATGGCTTAACTTTCATCAGTTTACTATATTAACATATCAACATATATGAAAATACTGTATATATGGGTTTATAGAATTATTTTGTTAGCTATGCTAGAAATATTGTCCTTTCTGAGTTTTTGAGAAATTCAAAGAAATCCCACACCAAGTTAGGCAAATGCAGGGTTTTAAATGCTATACAATTAATTTTTTTTGACAGTCAATAAAAAAGGCCAGGATGGGCATAGTCCAATTGAAAAAGGGAACATATACAGTAGCTTCCCTTTGAAGTTTTGAAATGTAACTTTTTTTTTTTTTTACCAATTACAAAACAGTTGTACTACAATGAGGGAACGGAGTCAAGATGGAATTAGAGCAACAGAAAATGTAATTCTTAAAATGATTTAAAGCACCAGAAAATATTGATTTAATACAATTTACTGTTCTTAATCTTACTGGTTAGGAGTTAATAAAGAAGGTGTTAGCTCTTAAAATATTTGGTGATCAGACATTTCAGGAAAACAGCACTAATTGTGATTAAGTATACAGTAGACAGCCAGGGACTGTCTGCAGAGATAAAATAACAGCCCAGCGATTGCGGTCTTTGCTTAGGACTATATATAGCCAATTGCACACTGAGTATAGTAAATATTAGCCATTCACATAAATGAACTTTCATACCTGCTGTACAATTTGTCGGAATTTTCCTTCAACAGATCACGCTCTTTTTCCAAATCACTGATACGACCCAGTAACTAGATGGGGGAAAAAACACATTAGGAAAACGAAAGACCTAAACAGAATACAGTTTATTCAGGAGAAACACGGTCCATATGGTGACATCAACTTGATGATAATAATATTAATAAAAAAAAAAAATAAAAAAAAATAAGTCTCTCGGGAAAAATCAACATCTTTGGCATGTTAAATATACTGAACGGGCATCGAAGCCAAGCAGGCTGCCAGTAGAGTTTTTCAAAACTTATGTCGAGGAACTGGTTGTAAAGGCAGAAGGTTTTTTATCTTAATGCATTCTATACATTAAGATGAAGAACCTTCTGTGCGCAGCAGCCTCCCTCAGCCCCCCTAATACTTAAGTGAGGTCTCTCTGGATCCAGTGATGCTACAGGAGTGTCTCAGCTACCCAGGACACCCCTCCTCATTGGCTAAGACAGCAGCATGGCTCCATTGGCTCCCGCTGCTGTCAATCAGTCATTCAGCCAATAAGGAGAGAAGGGGTATAGGGCTGGCTGTGTCTGAGTTAGCTCCTTCTTTAAGGAGTTGAGGCTTTATATATATATATATGGCTTTATAGAATGATATTAAGAGTTAACTCATTCTTTATTAACTCTGTTAACTCCTTTATTACCCGTGGCCAGTAGGGGCTCAGTGTTTGAATGGACACAAGGAGCTTTGGTTCGGCTCGGGTGCCCCATAGCAAGCTGCTTGCTGTGAGAGCACTCAACAGGAGGAAGGGGCCTAGAGCACCAAAGAGGGACCTGAGAAGAAGAGGATCAGGCCTGCTCTGCAGCAAAACAACTTCACAGAGAAGGTAAGTATAACATGTTTGTTATCTTTAACTAAAAAAACAAAAAAAAAAAACAATAAAAAAACCTTTACAATCACTTTAAACAACAGGAGACTACCTGCTTCAATGTTAGAAGTGGTGATAGCGGTCATTCACAAACCCAAGAAAAATCTGACCCTGTGTTTGTCCTATTTACCAATTTCCCTTTTAAATGTGGATGCTAATTTCAGAAAATGGATTAAATGGGGTAGTTACCACCCTGGGCCACGGTGACCAAATGAGTGTCATGCTGTGTAAAGAGACTGACATTAATCTCTGACAACTCTTTACAAATTTTAGTGTAGCTTGGCAGCATGGGAAGGGGGGTGGGGGAGTTGATGGAGTTCTCTTCTGTTTCTCTCAACTTGGTCAATTGGGAAAAATTCTGGGTGATTTTTCACAAATTTGGCTGCAACCTTAAATGCATATCCTAGTTACAGCTGTATGCTGCACCCAACACCGGGTATGTACTAACCCACTGAAACCCTTCACGCTGCATAGAGAGACACGGCAGAGGTACCATTTTCTCCCAGACTATTCACCCTAGCCAAAGAATCCCTTCCAATTTTACTATGGGCTATGGAATTGATACAGGGACTGACTTTGTGGGTGTCGGGAGGAAAAAAGTATGCCTATATGTGGATGATCTTTAAAACCAAAGAGACAAAGGAATGCTAGCTTGATTCTTTTGTTAACATTGAGAGTCATATACTTCTGGTGAGTGTGCGCACACAAAAGGGTACCATGGAGAGTTCATGACTAGAAGCACAGATGCATTTATTGTTACACCATATTGGTGGATTGTTTAAGCACTGAGCACTTTTTCAGCACAAACTGGAGATACACAGAGACTTTAACTTAATTGATCACAATTTATTATTGAAATTTAGATTTATTTGTATGTTTTATTATTTTGTACAAAAAGGGATAGTGCTGTGATTGTTTATTGGTACTGCATATATGTGAATGGTACTTTGTTATATCTTAAGGATACATCCTCCTATCTACAGTTAACCCTGAAAATAATTATTTTGGCTTCTTCTCCATTATTAAAATAAACTGGGACAAGTCTCTTATTCCTACATTACCTCAACTGGTGATTCCAAAGCTCCCTTATGCTGAGCCACCAAATTTAAATTGAGGCGTGAAAACATACATCTCAATATATTGTAGACAACTTTAAGCTCTGCTTTGCCATCTGGAATGGAATGCTAAGCCCAGTGGAATGCGAGCATCTTTAAAATATGTTTTTTGACTAAAGCCCTGTACACGCGATCAGAATATTGTACAAAAAATACCGCTTTTGACACAATCATACAATAATCTGATTGTTAATACACAGTTTTGGTCCAAAGTTTTCCGAAGGGACAAACACAAAAAATGTTCTTGTGCAATACCAGATCATATCATTTTCGTTTAATCAGTACAGTTTTCGTCCAAAAATACAATACAAACACATTAAATCACTTCCGAATTTTTATTGTCGTAAGAAAATTTTCGTACTTTAGTAACCCATTCATTTTCCATATGGAGACAAGCATGCAAAAAAAATAAAAAATGGATGATCAATCGTCCGATAATCTCATCCTGTGTACTAGGCTTAAGTCTTTTTCTCCTGAAAAACCCATGTCCCTATACTCAAAATCTTTTTTGATTAAGTTGATTAAGCTATCACCTGCTTTGTATGGGCTGGGAAGACCCCTAGACTCACAAAAGCTACCTTGCAGCCACATCTTAATAAAGAGCACCTGACACCTCCTAACTTCACAATTTATTACTTGGTATCCATTTTGGTTACGTTAAAATGGTGGTTTGCTTAACCATCTGATCACCCAGCGTTGACTCTCGAAGCTGCAGTTTTAAGATCCTATTCAGAGCTCAGCAACTCCAATCCCTATGTTAGTACTCCCATGAAACCACTCCTGCAGTCTGGAAAAAGGGCATAAATCCGTATCCATAATATACCAGATCCACAGCTATGGCATCAAGACACTAAAACACATATTGCCGGGGAGCACTCTCTTGGACTTCAATACATAACTTCTTCCAGATAATTATTGACAGGCTGGAACAAACAATTTACTCAGGGGGAGGGGAGAGGGGAGGAGGACAGAGGAGACACAAACACAGGGAGAGCTACAGAGAGCAGGGCTGTGGCTGACAGAATCACACAATCAGACCACAATGTCATACAGGGGGCCAAATGACACAGCACAAGCACTGTGCTCTATAACATGCTTTAAAGGAACAGGATCTGTTTTTTTTTTTTGGGGGGGGGGGGTTAACAAACACTTTAAAGTTCATTTTAAATCAGCTTGAAAGTAATAATTTTTGTTTATATAAAAATATACCCTTTAGTTTGCTGAAGTGGGGTGAGAAGAATATTCTAAGGACACGAGGAGGCGTGTTTACCCTTTCATTATTTTTTAACAGGTATGCTTGAGGGCCCTTTTACAATGATGCATTTTTCCTGGATTTTTACCTTGGAAGAAAAATGTTTCTCTTTAAATCCTATGGGATTCTTAACACCACTGCGCTGCTGGTGCAGTCTGTTTTGAAAAGTCCTGCATGCAGAGTTTTGGTGAAGTTTTTAAAACTGCACCAAAAACATAGCTCCCTATTGAGACAAATGGAAAATTGCGGCAAAAACGCATAACACACTGCATTTTCCAGTTTTGGTGCTTATTTGAGTGACATGTCCACTTTTCATAGGTGCAGGCAACCAAAATATGCAACAGAAATGCACTGGAAATGCATATATAAAGGAGGCAAAAAACATATGCGTTTTTACTGCAATTTTGCTACAGAGCAGTGTGAAAGCAGCATGATCATTTTTCACTTAATCAAACACAAAGTCCAACATGGTACATAAACCAGCATTGATATCAAAAACGGTTAAGTGGGAAGTAGTACAAAGAGCTATTACAATAGATATCTGTAAACCATACCACATTAGGTACATAGTAGATATTACACATCATAAATATAAAGTTAGGTCCATATATATTTGGACACAGGCATAATTTTAGATTTGTTCAGGTATTTACCAAAACATATTCAATATACAGTGGATATGGGCTGAAAGTGCACACTCTCAGGATTAATTTGAGATAGGTTTTAGGAATTTCAGCTCTTAAGAATAGCCAACCCCCTTTTTCAAGGAACCAAAGGTAATTGGACAACTGAATCAAAAGCTATTTCATGGTCATGTGAGGGCTACTCCTTTTGTTGTTTCTTAACCAAATAAGCAGGTATAAAGGTCTGGAGTTGATTCTAAAGCCCCATACACACTATCAGATTTTCTGCTGGTTTTTGTCTTCAGATTTACCAAAACCATATAATATGAGGTCAAACTGTAGGTGTTTCAATTTGTATGTAATCAGGCAGGCCCCCAAACCCTAAAACATATCCTCAGTAATCTGCCACAAGAGACCAGTACTACAATGCAAAGCTAGATGGTTAGTCCCTATGTGGTAGTCACATTTTCCCATATCTTATCAAATGTTTGGGGGCAGTATTGGCTGAAATAGATACTTTTGTATAAAGGGAGGACCCTGCTCATTGCCTTTCTCCATATTTGCTGTAGGTGGGGTAGATAGTTTCAATTTTGGCAGGATTTTACATCTAGCATAGAATGCCCTTGTAGATGATGAATAGATTTAGGTAGTGATTAGGCTATATAATAACCATTATTCCAAGTGCCAAGAATAAATGGGTTAATCCCTAGGGTCGGCCCCCTTACCATGTTAGTATAGTATCTACCACTTATTCCTGGAGAAGAAGCACCCAAGCTTGGGCTATGGGCAAGACTAAGTCCAGGTAATCCAAGAGGTGAATCAGATCAAACACAGACCTCTTGGGGCCTAAATTCCAACTGAAGCTCTGAAGTGTCTGTTGGACATTGTCGGTGAGGGCCTGGGCACAGTGTTCATTCTACAAGAGCAGTTACATGAGAACGTGTAAATATGCATCCTTGATATCTGCTGAAGCAAAGCATTCCCCTTGTTGCAAAATGTAATTAGAGGTGATCACATTAAATTCCACCTGAAACATTTGGACCCACAAGAAGGTGAGAACCTTCAGTTCTAGGACAGGCGGCCTTGAATTCATCCTTTTGTGGAAACTTTCACTAAAAGTGAAGTTACTGTATGTATTCTTGGGACAACATGTCCCAGGCCTAAAGATCCAAAATGCCATGAGCCCAGGCAGCTGAAAAGACCAACAGACATTTCCTCAGTTGTAAAAAGGAGTGAGCATCTTCATTGCGAAAGGGCTTGGTGAGAGACTGGCTTGTTTCTCACACACCAGGACTTGCAATGAAACAGAGTGGAGAACTTAGCTCTAGAAGAGGAGGTTTTGGCGGGACAAAATAAATTTTTCAAATTTCCAGAAGTGCCTGAGTTTGCAATAGGCACCTCTGCTTTCTTTTTTACTTTGGTAAGAGGGTGATCTGTCAGCCCATGACCTCCTTAATAAAGGTGTCTAAGGACTCTCCTAATGCCGTGTACACACGACTGGCCTTTTTGACAGCAAAGGTCTGACGTAACGAATCAGTCGCACTATTCGATCGTGTGTGCTCGTCAGTCCTGCCTACTTAAGCAATCAAGTCCAGATGATCTCTGCCTTCACCTTGGTCACATCTCTAGAGACGCTCTCCTGTGTTCCCGTTAAAGACTTGCTTGGCTGACATTCATTCTGGCTCCAGATCCTGCTTGCTGTTCTACTACGCTCATCTTCTGTCTCAGTCTGATTCATGGTTTCTGACAAGATCTCATATTGGTGACCTATGGTCCACAGGGTGAAGGTTTAGGGTACCCCAAAATTACACATTCCTGATATGTGTCTGTTGTACAATGTACTTTTCCTCCTTCGTGTGAAATTCCTGGTGATCCTACAAGTCTCCCTGCATTTCCTATTTAAAACTGACCACACTAGGCAAAGAACCAATATGGTTAATTTTCTGCTGGTAGCACAGCTTGCCTATCCACTAATGAACAAGACCTGTGCTGATATGCCCCCTCCCCCAACCCCCCAGCTCTATGGTGAGAAGATCAGCATATTGCTCTTTCTCTGCCTCCTGTTGATACACCCCAACCCCCCCACCCCTGCAGTTTTCACCAAATGCTCTCTAATTATATGGCAAATATATATATATATATATATATATATATATATATATATATATATATATATAAACACACACACAAATGTTTTGCCTTGTGTTTCTATTTTTTATTTTATTTTTTTAATCTTGATCTTTATTGAAGATTATTTTGATTCAGAAAGAAACAAACGAAAAGACATATTTCTGCACACTTAATGCCAGCGGTCACCAATTGTAGATTGGATCAGGCAAGGGGAGGCATTAATTCGACATTCTAGAAGCGAGTATAAGTTTAAAACAACAAGTAACATCTGCGCTATAACTCGGTATAAGTTCAGTACCTGAACTCGTAAAGATAGAAAACAAATGAAAAACAATTCTGCCTTGAAACGAAAAGGAGCTAGTGATGTTGATCTGGGGAGGGTTGTTTTTTTCCCTAGCAGACAGCATAAAAAGTATCTAATATAATAAAACAAAGGACTTTAAATGAAGTGGGTACCATTTCCGTCAATAAACAAAACAGTAGTAAATACAGTATATGGTTTATTCAAGTAAAATTGTTTACATGCATAGATATCGCCAACAATTGCCAATTTAAAAAAGATACATAAATAAGGAATATTGATGTATTGATGTAATAGCAGTCATAGTATATGAGCATCATACTACCCAATCCGTTTCACGAGATCCAGCTCGCTCGTCAGGGGTGGATGTGTGTAACAATGTGCCTTTGAGGAAAAAGTATATATTTGGCAATATGGCACAGTATTAATTATAAAGGCACAAGGTAGGAGGGGTTATCTTGCCACTTGCTAGTATCCCTCTGCTATCCTATGTTTTCCATCATCTCCATGTCCCTACCATCCTTGGCCCATGTCTTTTACTTATGTATACATATCTTTATGCCAATACTCATTGATTTTACTTTACTACTTCAGATGCCTGACAAACATACTCATGTTTATAGCCTATACATTTTATGGACGAACGAGGTCTCTAGGGATACATCAGTACACTACCATTACACAGTTAGAGCCCACCTCTCTCTCTCACTTTATGTATGTATGTATATGTATGTAAACAATTTTACGTGAAAAAACCATATACTGTATTTACTACTGTTTTGTTTACTGACAGAAACGGTGCCCACTTCATTTAAAGTCTCGCGGTGAATTCTTTGTTTTATTATATGTTACAGGGATAGAAGTGGGTTACTGGGGACACCAGTAACCTCTCTCTAAAGTATCTAATACGGGCTTTAAATTATGGAGATTTGAGCCGTGATCGTGTTCCATTTTTCCACAGTCCAGCACGCTAGTTTTTGTTAGAAAAAGGTATTTTTTGCCTTGAAATTTTGCAAACATTTGTTCGAGGGTTGCATGTGTGTTTAAAAAGTTGATAGCTTTGGTGCAGGAGGAAGGAATATTTGACCTCCAAACGCTCGCCAGGGCTCTTCTGGCTGCTCTCAGAATGTGGGTGATAAAGACATGAAATTTGCTCAGCCATTTGTCAATGCCAATGCCACAAAGAGCTGTTTCAGGGGGCAACAGATTGTTTATCCTAGTGATAGAGAAGATATTGGATATTATTTTCCAGAAGGCTGTAATTTTCGGACAGTACCACCATATATGACTGATAGATCCCACGCACCCATATTTCCTCCAGCATAATGGGGAGTGAGCGCCTGGGTAGCGATTCGCCAGTACTTGTGATGTGAGGTATTACCTATGAAGGATTTTTAGGGCTGTTTCTAGTGGGATACCTTCCTGGGTTGTTAAAGCGCTTGACACCATTGCTGCTTTGTGTAGGAAATTAGGTCATGTTCCCATGAGATCATGGCTGGTAGTTTGTCTGGAACCACTCTGGTGCATAGATCATTGTATATTATGGAGATTCCATATTTGGTGTCCTCCCTTAAGAGTAGGGGGATAATAGGTGTCATATTTGTAGGTATTTGTAAAAATCCTTCTGTGGAATGCCGTAGGTTCTAACAAGGTCTTGAAATGGGAGCATATGTTGATTCTCAGAGTTGGTTAACTATGTCGAGACCACTTGGAGATATCCAGGTCTGGAATTAGTAAGGGCAATGAGGAAATTGGAGTATTTGGATCAAGCAGCTTTTGTTTGCCTGCATTGTTCCCAAGAAAGTTCTGGCAATTTTGTGAGTGAGCGTAGATGCTCCCAACAGTGCCTGGAGGTGCAAGAAAAGTGCATGCTGTTCAATTTGTATCCAACATTTCTCTGGTGCTGGGGACCACCGGAATTTAGTTTGGTCAAGGATAGTAGCTGTATAGTATTTAGCTAGGTCGTGGGGTGCCCAGACCTGCTTGGGTGACCAGTGTGTACATGCACTCCCTTCGTACCCTTGCTTTTTTTTATCGGCCCATATGAAAGAGTTTATATTTTTTTGTAGGGTCTTAAGGTGGGTTGCTTATATTGGCAAGGGGACCGTTCTGAAGAAATAGCACATGTGGAAGAATTAACATTTTACTCAATGCAATTTTCCCTGCCCATGAGACTGTGGATTTTGATAGCGTTTTAGAAAGTTCAGAGATTTTGCTAAGCAAAAGAGTGTAATTGGCTTTAAAATGTTGACTGCCTGTGGAGGTCAACTTTATACCCAGATATGTTATCTAGGAAGAGTGCATCCAAGAGAAGGAGTAAATCTCTGAGACTTGTTTTTGCTTAGGAGAAGAAAGGTGTATTGATTTGAAGTCATTTACTTTGTATGATGAGGATTGTCCTAAACTCCTTTAATATGTTTTGGAGAGCAGGTATGGGGGAGATGGGGTCAGTTATGGCCAGGAGAATGTCCTTGGCGTAGAGGCCTATTTTATGTTGCTCTGATCCTATATTGAGAACTTTAATTTTAGTACAATTTTAGTACAAGTTCGGATGGATTCTGCTAGTGGTTTTCAATTATTAGGGCAAAGATGAGAGGGGATATTGTGCACCCTTGTCTGGTTCCATTGGTGATGTCGAATGGGTCCCACAACATGCCAGATATCCAGACCTCGGTGCTTGGGTTGGGATATAATACTAGGATGGCTTGGCTCAAGGAACCAGTAAGACCAAACTTGTTTAACACCTGTTGGAGGTATCCCCAATGTACTTGTTCAAACTTCTTCTCTGCATCCAAAGATAGGAGCAGAGAAGGCGTTTGATAGTGTGCAGCCCTATGGATAACTTTATAAATCTCCTGGTGCTATCTGGAGCCTGGCGTCCATTAATAAACCTGACTTGGTCTGGGTGTATTAGGCTAGAAATAAGGGGTTGTAATCTATTGGTCAACAGTTTAGCGTATATCTTGAGATCACTGAGTGGTGATATGGATCTGAAA
Source organism: Lithobates pipiens (assembly GCF_037356315.1). Classification (NCBI taxonomy): domain Eukaryota; kingdom Metazoa; phylum Chordata; class Amphibia; order Anura; family Ranidae; genus Lithobates; species Lithobates pipiens. The sequence continues at coordinate 134,382,504 of NW_027507686.1, read as the reverse complement.
TTTACAGGATTTGTTGGGGGTTTCACTGGTTCAGGTATGGCTACTATTAGGGCTTTTAAGGATTGTTTAGGGAATGTGCCCACTTCTGCAGCTTTATTGACTACTTCACTAAGGTACGGCGCTAGGGTATCCACAAAAATTGTATAGTATTTGTTACTATATCCGTCGGGACCAGGGGATTTATTTGCAGGCAGGGTATTTATAGCTTTAAGCACTTCCTCTATGGTGAAATGCACTGAGAGAGAGGCTTGATGGGATGGAGTCAGCGTGGGCGAGTTAATCGAGTCCAGGAAGGTTCGAAGTCTGGGCTTTTTGTATATTGTACAAGGATGAGCAAAATTTACTAAATGCGTTTGCAATTTCTAAGGGATTAGTGATGTTTCCTTTCTTTGGGTCAGTGAGCGAGGGGGAGTTAGGTTTCCTTAACGTTTGGTTGATCTGTCTAGCTTTGTTAGTTTAAGTGTAGAAGTTATGTTTAGACCTTTTTAATTGCTTGTTCATGCTGGCTGAGAAGGCAGATTGCTAGTGTTTCTCGTAGTTTGTCAAGGGTAAAGGCAACATTTGCATCTAGTGATGTTTTGTGTTGTTGTTTTAGGGTTTGTAACTGGGTGAGTAAATCTGCTATCTCTTTAGCTTGCCTCCTTTTTCTTGTGCTTACCTATTTTTATGAAGACGCCTTCCATGAATGCCTTGTGTGAGTTCCAGAGCACAAACTTGTCTATGTCGTCAGTTACATTCAGTTTGAAGAAAGAGGTTAGTTCTCAATTGATCTGTTTCCTGTATCTGGGGTTGGTGAGACAAGTCTCATTCAAACGCCAAAGAGTCATGTTCTTTTTGAACGGAGCCTCAAAGATTTGTAGGGAGATCGGAGCATGGTCTGACCATGTTAATCTCTGTCTTTGAACTATTTTGCAACGTAAGTTTGTCGACAAGGAACACATCAAGTTTGAGTAAGATTGTATTGGTTTAGAAAAAAAAGGTATAATCCCTTCCACTGCATGTAGGCATCTCCACGCATCATAGAAGTCTGTGTTAGTGATGAATGAGGTCAGGGAAGATGCTCTTCTTGCGAGCCAGTTTGAAAGAGTCTATTATGGGGTTTGGGGTAACATTAAAATCCCTGCAAACTATAAGGTGCCCATGAGCTTTTTGTTTTATTTTTGCTCCAATATACTGAAAAAAGGAGCGTTGGCATCTGTTGTTAGGTGCATATATATTAATCAGGGTGACCTGATTGTTGTCTATAATGGCTTGTAGTATGATGAAATGTCCAGCAGGGTCAGAGTAGAAGTCGTGAAGTTGAAACGGTAGGGAATGTTTAATAGCTATCATGACACCTTTAGATTTAGTATCAGCATTTGTGAAAAAAGTAGTAAAAAAATTGTTGTGTTTGCAAGTGGGTACTGAAGTACATTTCAGTACCTTATCTGAATTAAGTGGAAAATTGCAGGGAGTAACAAAACACATATAACTGAACATATACGCATTAAAGTGGTTGTATACCCCTTTAGCACATTTTTACATACAGGCAAGTCTAAAATAAAGGCTTACCTGTAGGTAAAATGTATATCTTCTAAACCTGTAGAGTTTAGAAGATATTCATCTTGCATGCAGCTGCTGATGACAGCGGTGCTGGCGCAGTAAAGGTCCGGCGTATCGTGCCAGAATGGAGGGCTCTCGCGCACATGCACGGGAGTGACGTCATCGCGGCCACGGCCACTCAGTGTCACAGCCGCGAACCCAGAAGAATCGCAGAGGCAAAATGTCATCTTCCTTGGCTGTGACCGGGAGATGGTGAGGGGGCTTCATTCCAAGTTAAGTATTTCATAATGAGCTAGTATGCGTTGCATACTAGCTCGTTTTGCCTTATAGTTTTTTTTCTGACTATACAACCGCTTTAACTGTAATGCATAAGAAAAACAGGCTGAGTTGGTTTGCATAGGAACAATGTGAAATATGCCAAGCAGATTCAGCATCCGAGGGGTGTTAGTTATCACCCGAGTCAGGGATATACAAACCATTTTCCTCTCTTCTGAGAGGGAATTAACATAATGGGAGTTTACAGACTACCGGGTTAGTTGCCCAAGGTATACTGGGATCAGGAGGGGGTAGTTGTCTCCCAGTTCTTTGATAGATGCTGAGCCATGTGGTTCTTCATGTTGGATGGAGGGTGTGTTGCTTGGTACCCCCCATTGTGAGAGATCCTTAAAGCCATCCTTTGGTGTCATTATGGGAACTATTTTGTTCCAGTATGTCACTAGGAGCTTTGTAGGGGGCCCCCAGGTGTAGACATGAGAATATCTTTGATATGAAAAAAAAATGTATACGTGCAATTGCATCACAAGGTACTGAGGCTGGAAGGAAGCTATGGTTAACCAGGCAGTGAGCCAGATTGATGATGAGATCCTGTTTGGAGAATGATGGTAGAATATTTTTGAACAACTCTTGTAGGTAGCCAATAAGTTCTGACTGGGCCACAGATTCAGGGATCCCCCTGATTTTAACGTTGTTCCTTTGGGATCTGTCCTCTAAATCTGCCACATTCTCTTTAAGTCACTATATTTCCTGTGATTGGTCCTGGTATGTGTCCACTAAATCATTGTGAGTTGACACTAGTTCCCTCACTTTTGATTCTAGGTCATCCGTTCATTCTATATGAGTAATCTGCCCGTGTGTGAGCGATTACTCAGTCTATATTAGATTGGATGCCCATGTATAACGACTGCAGCATAAGTTTGAGCTCTGATACAGAAGCAGGCTTATTTGAGGTAGGAAATTCCTCAAGAGGGTTGTCAGTTTCAGTGAAGAGCAGCAATGTCGGTGCAGAGGAGAGATTCAGTTTTTTACTCACGTGTGCCCTGGAGAGTGGGGATTGCAGCAGGGAGGAGGCTGGTCTCTTGTGAGCGTCTTTCTCAGGCGACTGCAGGTCAGCAATATCTTCAATGGGCTCTGCGTTCTCCTGTGAGTCATTGTCAGTGAGACTGCGTAGCTGTGCATCCGGCGCCGCCACGCTCAGTGTGCTAGCACCATCTTGGTTTCTCCATTCTGACGGTCTGGGGAAGAAATCCATCAGTTTGCAGGGCTGCATGGGCGTGGATTCCCCTTGTGGTTTCTTTAACCACAGTAGTGGCGGGTGTCTGGTCTGAAGGCACAGCTTGGTGTTGCTTTGAAAGGCTGTGGAATGTAGGAGCTCCCTGCTCAAGCTGCCATGCGGTTCCGAGGCTAGGACACGCCCCTTTGCATTTCTATTTTAAACTGAATGGACTGTTTTACAAGGTGAGTGTACACATACATTTTAACTGTTTCTTTCAGCTTGGGAGAGATTAAGGGAGACTGTCTATCCTCCCAGAAGGAGTTCTCAGACTCCGAGGACTCACATTTTACTTATCATCATATCATCTTCCTCTTCAATATTCATCTTTATCGTGAGGCAACACTGTTGAGATGGAGGAACCAGCTAATGACTTTTCCCCATCAGGTCTGCCACAATGACTTCAAATTCCTCTCTAGTTAAAAAGGAAGAATAGGGGCTATTCATGTAGATAAGGGGAGACACCAAGGTGTGGAGAATGAGAGCCAGAGTACCAGAAGCAGAATCTTCAGAGGCACCCTGGATAAACTCATCATAGCTCTGTGCACAATATGTGCTGACCTACCATCTCATTTCATGTCCCTTGTGCCTGATGTCTGCAATGAGCATGAGGGAATGTGTTTAAAATGGTGCCCAAAATGTGTCTCAGAAGATGTGACAATTTCCACAGCAAGGTGAATGTGCCCCAGAAGATGCAACACAATCACCACACAAGGGAATAAAAAGTCCCACAACACAGCATAGGCGCAACACATAATTTAAAAAGTGTTGCAGCAACTCTGTGACACGCCACTTCCAGCCTAGGACACACAAGCTGCCAAACCCATGTGTGCAAGGCAGCGTCCAGGGTCTACCCCAATAAAATGGAGGAGGGGGGTTTGGGAATGATAGGAATTGGGGGGGGGGGCAGGGGAAGTGGCAAAGCCCCAGACTCACCACATCAGGGTGCTGGCTCCTTCTTAGGGAAGAACCCACCAGGTGGAGACCTCCTGCTTCAGGAGGGCATGCCCCCTCCTCAATGGAGGGGGTCTTCAGGAACTGGATCACCCCAGGGAAGATCACCACTGCTCTGGATCTTTGGAGCACCTTGTGGCTAATTGCACCTTGCTGTACTGCTGTATCAAGTCCAGTGCCACAGGCAATGGTACAGGAGGCCCCTGCATCTTCCACATGGAAGGGTCAAGGTACGGTTCCATGAAACACTACTGAGGGTTGACTGATCTTGAAAGTTAAATAATTAGCTGCAGTGTCTGTGGATCAAGCTACAAGGAGAGATGGATTCTCTGTGCAAAGAACTGGGAGTAGTCTTCTCAATTTTTTAGGTGTAGGCCAGAAACCTGCTCTCAGTAGAAAGAGCTCATTAATCACCTAAGGACAAGCAAAAAAATGAGGAGTGGGTTATATAGGCTGATATATCAACTTTTTTTTTTACCAGTGTACTCACCAGAAGATGGCAGCATATAACCTATGGTCTTGATTAATAGAAGCTTGTGTCCTGTACTCTACAATTAGGAAATGTTCTTTCCCAGTGTGACACCCTGCCACTATGTAGTTGATAGGTTGGTTGTGAACAGATAAAGCAGTGTTCTATGCATACTCCAAATTTCGTAGTACTGGATCGGGGGCCTGGTAGCTTAAAGGTTCCAAAGAATATTGGGCGGGATGGAACCTTCAATCCAGTGACCAGGCTTTGCTTAACTCTTGCAGCCTGTGTGAGTGCAGAGCAGGTGGTGTTTGAGGTGCAGTTGCTGCTGTCTGGAGAACTAGGTAATATCCTCGAACCAGCAATCCAAGTGAGAGAGGTCCAAGGCCATTGGACTGAGAGAATTGGGCAAACTGAAAGAGTCTGGGAGACTAGAGGAATCTGTGAGTCTCAGAGGAGTAAGAGGACCTGGAGTATCAGGAGAACATCTACCTAGGAGCTAAGAGAGGGCCCATGTAGCAAGGTACTGCAAATTAAGCAGAGTGAGCCAGATGGCTAAGCATTTTCATTTGGTGTGAAGCTGAAACCCATGCGTGGTAAACCTGATATTGTAAGGACCTTTATGTTTCCTTTTGATAAAAGTGGGCTAGCAAGCCCTTAACTATAGTTCCCGTCTGCCGTGGATTCACCATGCAAATGCATCTACCATGAGAGCTAATATCCCCTATATCACACCAGGCACAGGTTTATATACCCATGTTCTTAATATTGTACAAGATGCAATTTTCTATCAGCTTTTGGGTGGCACATGGGTAGATTAAACTTGTTCAGTGTATTTCCTCCACCTGGGCAATCCATGAGCAGTATACAGCCTTTTAATAACATCAATGGCTGTGCCTCGTACACATAAGTACAGTGGCACACAGCTATTTATGTCAATAACAGCCTGTACGCTACTCCTGGGCAACCCAGGTGGAGGAAATACCCCAGGAATTACGCTGAATGGGCTCAGCCGGCCCTGTGTGCAAGATCTCTTACTTTCTGTATAACTTATATTTTGCAGTAGTAAGTAAACCATTTTAAAGCCATCCTGTTAGGTGGGCTATTTTTTGGCACCATTTTTTCCTTTTAAGCCATAGTCTGGTATTTGTACCAAAACAACAAAGCTAAAATACAGTACCTATATATAAAATATCCTTGTGTATATATATATATATATATATATATACATACACACACACACACACACACACACACACACACACACATACATACATACATACACACTAAAAAACATACAGTCAAGTCCATAGAATACTGTACTGTAATGTAATGGCGGATTACATAAAACCACACAAAGCGTATACATTCAAAAGATGTACCCCTGTTCCTCCCAGCCTGGAGAGGTTTGCAAAAATCTTTCCATTCAACTCTAAGCCCTTGTACACACGGAATGTGTCCGATCGGAGCGTTTTGTCGGACATTCCGACTGTGTGTGGTTTGCATCGGACTGTTTCAGTCGGAATATCTGTCGGACCAAATTTTCAAACTTGCCAGAAATATTTTCCGACAAAATGCTCCGATCAGACATACTCAGATCATGTGTAGAGAATTCCGATCGGACAAAGTGCCACGCATGCTCAGATCAAATTCCTACATCAAAGCTATTGGCTACTAGCCTGAACGTAGTCCCATCGTAACGAAATTACGTCATCACGTTCTGAAAGATCGGATTTTCCGCCAACTTTGTCCGACCGTGTGTATGCAACAGTTTCGGACAAGATCCGTCGGGCAAAATCCGACTGATTTGGTTGTCAGAATGTCCGACCGTGTGTACAAGGGCTTACCCTTCTAGTATTGTCCACAATAAAAAAATCAATCCACAGAAATTACAAAAACAAGGATTATCTTGCACCCTAGGATTATTAGTTCATTAGAATATTTCCTCCCACACCTTCCCCCAGCATTGCTTTCCTCCACTTGGGGTTGGGGTCTTTAATTATATATATAAAAAAATCTTTAATAGATCTCCCTAACTACTGTCTGCATCATCCTCATTGGTGGGCTTCATTGGCTGGTTACTGAAATATACAGTGGTGGGTCATCTCACATTTGTGTTTTTACCTATGGCTGATATTTGTCTATATGGTTTGCAGTGCATACTGTATGTATATACATAAGTGAAGGTCATTCTGCAAGGTAATCCTTGGTTTTGGAATTTCTATGAATTTATGTTGATATGATTGTATTATAGACATGATCTACTCTACAACCCTTGAAGGACGGTCAAAGCATGTTCAGAATTTTCCATCAACAGAGACCTATTGCTCAAGGTTATAATGGAATGATTTTTTTCAAACTTTCCCGGGTTGGGAGGAATGGATACATCTGTATTTTATATAAAAGTACTGTGATATGGGTTGCCTGTAAAGTCCACTGGGAGTTGGCTTTGTTATTTTTTTATTGATATAGCTTGGGATGTTGTCATACACAATTAGATCTCTACCACTGTTCATACTGGGTTATTTGTACCAGTACCATGTAAATGTTTTGTTCTATATTCCTAAAATACATATTGTTATAGAATAATAAATTGCAGGATTACAGCAAAGAATATTTAGGCTTCAATGAGCAATAAAGGGTTAATCAAATAATAATAATAATTTAAAAAAAAAGTACACTTCTTGAACACTAAACTGAGAAAAACAAAAACCCATAGAAAACCTCAAAAGACACTGTTGACAGGAGATTTGGTTTCTGAAACCTCTGACACAGATGACTCAACTCATCTATTTTAATGCACAATTTCAATTACTAATGCTTTAAAACATTTTTGAGTGAACCACTGGCAAAAAAATGCTTGGCATGGCTTCAAGATAGAACAAAGATGTCTTCTTTTTGTACAATTTCATTTTAGCCTATGTTACAGTTCACTGAAATGAATAGTGGCTAAATTATTAAATAGATGTGGTATTCATAGTCATAATTTCCATATCTAGCTTAAGAAAAGTTCTGTTACTAAACCTCACAAAATGATAAAAAATATCCACATTAAAAGAAGGAATAGTAAGGAAGGGTAAACCCAAGTATACCATATTGGACAGATACATGTCACAATAGGGCTGTTGTATGAAAATATAATTTTCCCAGTAAAAGTTGAGACCTATTTGGTTGCTATGGGCAACAGCTTGATTTTTTTCCATATTTCTTGGCTTCTGTTTATATACTTTGAAGGATTTCCAATGATTTAAGCATATTTATATATTTGTGGAATTAGTCTAATGAGAATGGTCAGTGCCAGTATCTGTTTATAAATATTCTTCCTCTACATTTTATTTACATTGTTTTACTTTAAATCAGGTATATTTGTAGTACAAATTAAATTAAAGCTGAACTCTAGGCATATATAAATGATACAAATGAATGCATTAATATATATTTATATTTAAAGCAGGCAGTGTAAGTGCCTGAGTTTGACTTGGTATCAGATTCTTGCAGTTCCTGTACAGCAGAGCTCAGAGAGGGTGGGGCTGAACATAGAGCCAATGGGGTGTTCTGCAGTGCTCATGTGCTATCAGGAGGCATGCTGATTGGAGGAGAGAGCATTCAAATTAACTCCTCAGTTCTTTCACTGTCCAGAACAGGACAGAATAATCAAGTCTCTTACCCTGTAAGAGGTAACTGTACTGTGTGCTATTAAACATACTGGATGAACAGAAATACAATTAGGTTCACAGGTAAAACAGCACCCATACATTTTAGTTCATCTGTGTATTCAGCTGTGTGCCTATGATTTATCTATAAAGGACTACTACTGCATGGCAAAACGCAACCTGATGGATAAAAACACAATGTTAATACATGATTTTGATATCTATCTAAGCATTCTAGAAACTGTTTAACCACCTCAATACAGTGCACTTACATCCCCTTCCTGACCAGACCAATTTTCAGCTTTCAGCGCTCTCACAGTTTGAATGACAATTACTCGGTCATGCAACACTGTACCCATATCAAACTTGCGTCCTTATTTCCACACAAATAGAGCTTTCTTTTAGTGGTATTTAACCTCCCTGGCGGTATGATTCAGTCTGAAATAAGGTGCTGAAAGCGGTACAATTATTTTGCATGGAAATCTGGCTTTTATTTTGTAGTCCTGTAATTCTTAGGAATAACGCTCTGAAATCTCTTCAAACCAGAGTCTAGCGGACATCCCGGGTATGATAAAGTTTATAATATAATAAAGAATAATAAAAATTATTCAATAATGTAATCAAATCCAAAAAAAAATGAAAAAGGGACATGTTTTGGTTGCTATGGACAATCTCCAAATTCCAAGCAGTAAAAAACAGTATTTATAATATAAAAGTGCATGCAGGGCATTGCACAAACCACTAGGGACAAAGGGGGTGTGTATTTTTTACTACAGCACTGTAATCTGTAAGATTACAGTGCTGTGTGTGTTTTGTGTCTTTTTACATTTTTGAATTTGCCGCCGTTCTCCGCTCCCGTGCGTCGTAACGCCGCAGGGAACGGAGCTCGGCGGCATTCGGCACTGTGAATCGAGCGCAGGACGGCTCGATCACACAGCGCGGGGGACATCGCTGGATCCAGGGGACAAGGTAAGTAACGTTACCTGTGTCCTCCCCTGCATCGAGCGGTGCAAGCCCGAGTCTGGCTCGGGGTTACCGCTATTGTAATGAAATTCCCAACCCGAGCCAGACTCGGGATTACCGCTAAGGAGGTTAATCACTAGTGGGTTTATTTTTATTTGGTGCTATAAATTAAAAAAAAAATGTAAATTTAGTGAAAAAATGCCTTTTTCTTTGTTTCTGTCATAACATTTTGCTAATTAGTAATTTTTCTTCATAAATTTTTGCCAAAATTTATACTGCTACATATCTTTGGTAAAAATAACCCACATTAGTATATATTATTTGGTCTTTGTGAAAGTTATAGAGTCTACAAACTATGGTGCCAATCACTGAAAATTGATCACTTCTGATCAGGCCTTCAGTACATCAGGTGTATCTCATTTCTTGAGACACTAACAAGTCAGGAAAGTACAAATACCCCCCAAATGACTCCTTTTTAGAAAGTAGACATTCCAAGGTATTAAGTAAGTAGCATTGTGAGTTTTTTTAAGTTGTCATTTTTCCCCACATTTCTTTGCAAAATGAAGATTTTTTTTATTATTCTTTTTTTTTTTTTTTTTTCAAAAATTGTCATATTATCAGGTTATTTTTCACACACAGCATATGCATACAACAATTTACACCCCAAAATACATTCTGCAACTCTTCCTGAGTATGGCGATACCACATGTGTGAGACTTTTACACAGCATGGCCACATACAGAGCACCATAATTGAAGTGGCACTTTCAGACGTTCAACGAGCAAAAATGACACATCTCATTTCACAGCCACCTATTACACTTTTGAAGGCCCTGGAGTACCAGCACAATGGAATTGCCCATAAAATGACCCCATTTTGGAAAGCTAACACCCCAACGTATAATCTGTGAGGTATAATGAGTCTTTTGAATGGTTCATTTTTTTCCAGAAGTTTTTGGAAAATGTGGAAAAAAATGAAAACGCATTTCCTTTTTTTTTACACAAAGTTGTCAATTTATAAGATATTTCTAACACATAGCATGTATATAGCAAAAATTACACCCCAAAACACATTCTGCTACTCCTCCCGAGTATGGCGATACCACATGTGTAGGACTTTTACACAGCCTGGTCACATAGAGAGGCAGAACATTGAAATAGTACCTTCAGGCGTTCTAGGAGCATAAATGACACATCTCATTTCATTCCTACCTATCACACTTTTGAAGGTCCTGGAGCACCAGGACAGTGAAATTACCCACGAAATGACCCCATTTTGGAAAGCAAACACCCCAACGTATATTCTATGAGGCATGGGCTGCAAATAGGTACTTGGGTACTCTGATGGGCTGCAGATAGGTACTCTGGTACGCTGATGGCCTGGTGACAGGTACTCGGGTACTCTGATGGCCTGGTGACAGATACTCGGGTACTCTGATGGCCTGGTGACAGATACTCGGGCACTCTGATGGCCTGGTGACAGGTTCTCTGATGGGCTGGTTACAGGTACTTGAGTACTCTGATGACCTGGTGACAGGTACTCGGGTACTCTGATGGGCTGGTGACAGGTACTGGGGTACTCTGATGGCTTGGTGACAGGTATTCGGGTACTCTGATGGCCTGGTGACAGGTTCTTTGATGGCCTGGTGACTGGTATTTGAGTACTCTGAAGGGCGGTGATAGGTACTCATATGGACTGTGACAGGTACTCGGATGGACTGTGACAGGTACTCGGGTACTCTGATGGCCTGGTGACAGGTACTCGGGTACTCTGATGGCCTGGTGACAGGTACTCGGGTACTCTGATGGGCTGTGACAGGTACTCGGGTACTCTGATGGGCTGTGACAGGTACTCAGGTACTTTGATGGGCTGTAACAGGTACTCGGGTACTTTGATGGGCTGTAACAGGTACTCGGGTACTGGGATGGGCTGTGACAGGTACTCTGATGGGCTGTGACAGATACTCGGGTACTCGGATTGGCTGTGACAGGTACTCGGGTACTGGGATGGGCTGTGACAGGTACTCGGGTACTGGGATGGGCTGTGACAGGTACTTTGGTACTGGGATGGGCTGTGACAGGTACTCGGGTACTGGGATGGACTGTGACAGGTACTCGGGTACTCTGATGGGCTATGACAGGTACTCGGGTACTCCGATGGGCTGTGACAGGTACTCGGGTACTCTGATGGGCTGTGACAGGTACTCAGGTACTTTGATGGGTTGTGACAGGTACTCAGGTACTCTGATGGGCTGTGACAGGTACTCGGGTACTCGGTTGGTGTACACTGTAAGCGGTAATGAGATGTTACCGCAATCTCCTCCTCACACACGATCGGTGTGTGAGGAGGAGAACCCTGTAACATCTCGTTACCGCGGTTTGTTTACATTTAGTGATCAGCTGTGAAAGGATCACAGCCGATCACGTGGGTAAACAGCCAGCTGTTTACCAGCGTCGGTGATGAGCAGTGTTCCTGGAAACACGCCGCCACTGACGTGCACGCGCAGCGAGCCTGCGATCACGTGCATGCGCCGTGAACAGTGGAGGTCTGACCATCTATGATCGGCTGTGACTTCATCACAGCCGATCACGTGGTAAACAGTCATGCCCAATGACTGTTCACCCCCCTCGGTGGCAAGCGGTGTCTCCGTGACACGCCGCCATCGAAGGAACAGGGATGTGCATGCACGATCGCACGCATTCCCTGTTTAAATGGGAGGGCATCAATGACGCCCTTCCGCCACAATAGGTGCGCCGCCTGGCCATCACGGCCGGCGGTCAGCATCTATTAAAAAAAAAAACATAATAACAAAGAAAACATTATTACATTCATTAATATGACAGAATGGCCATGAAAGTGCATTGTTGCATAATGTGACAAAATAAAAGCAGATGCATTACATTTTAACAGTACATGGAGGAAGCCAAATTCAATATAAGATGTGCTAAAACATAAGGCAATAATACATTCATTGATCACCTAAAACTATATTACAAAATTAGGTAAAAATTATACAAGGGCCTCATACATGATAAAAGTATGGCAAGTCCACAAGCCAAAACTTCAAAATGCCATACCCTAAAAGCTAATACGCTAAAAGAGGTGGGCAGTCTCCTATTGCTGGATCATCAATTATGACAAAAAAGAACAAATACAGAAATGACAGTGCTCCATAAAATACATGACAGGGATAGTGTAAAAAAAAAAAATGGTGACAGTTCCAAACAGTGGAGCCCAGTATAAAAAGAGGTATCAATTATAGATGACGTTATATAAGCACACAAAAAGAAAATTTGAAAACAAACCTCTTCCACCCTTTTCTGAGAGAATGTGCTCGACTGCAACTGTTTCTCAAGATGGAAGCTTTTCAATCGTTCTTCTTTCAGTTGGCTGTTAAGCTTGTCCACTTCATTCAGGAAAGCATCTTGATTAGACTTCACGGTCTTCAAATGCTGATTTAAAAAAAATATCAGAAATACAAAAATGAGAGCACAGAAAACTATTAAATAAAATATCTAAAAGCAATTCAAATTTCAAATTTTTTATACATACCACATTGGACTACACAACTGTAGTACAAAAGAAAAAAAGGCTGAACCATGTACACCTAAAATATTCAACACCCAAGCATAAGCAAACAATTGTGTTATCTGCATTCCAGTGTAGTCAAGAGTCAATCTTATTGAATAGGATAACCTTTCAACAAATGCATAGTCTGTCAGAACCAGCAAGGGACTGTTTGCCAGGCCAACAGAAGTAACTACGGTAGATCTCGAACAAAGATCACATATCCATCATTTAGGGGCAACGTTAAGGTGTAAAATTTGGTTAGAGAGTTGGTAGTAGGCTAAAGCAGTGTTTCCTAAAATAGTTATGGGAACCAAATTGGGTCCAGGAAGTATTTTGGATGGGTCGCCACTTGGTTTTGTTTCCAAGTGGAAAATCAGCAAATCAATAGCAAGTGATAGCACACTATGAATGACTGCAGAGACATGTATAAGGAGTTAGAATGAGTAGGTGGAGACACCTCCCAGGGGTGGAAGCAACTACCCAGACAAGGTCAAAAGGTGAAGAGACCCCATGGTGGTTGGAAAGGTCTACTGTTAAAAGAAACTATAACTAGGATTTTATTTCCCTTGGCTTTACTAAAGCTTGTAGAAATGGAGAAGTGAGGCCGCAATATGTTCTCTGTGGGGGGAGCCTTACATTTAAAAAAGCTTGTACCAAAACACCCACAGGATGAAATAAAAAATAACATTTTAGGACAATGCAGAAAGCTTAAAAAAATAATATTAAAATCAGTGTTTTGACCACTCAAAATAAATTTATTCAAGGCAGGATCAGCTTGTAATACAGTAAGCTGTGGGTAGCTAGCTAGTCCCATACTGAAAGGTTATGTTAAGCACCCATCTTGTTTCTGTCAGCCATCTTAATATTCACATATTTCCATTTCTGATATGTACAGTTTGAACACCCCTTTAACTTCTCAAATATCTGTCTCAGCATGAGATTCTTCTAAATGAATTGTTCTCACACAAGTTTTTGCAATGCTATTCTGACAGTTCAGTAAACATTATCTTACTGGGTCACAGTAGAGTAACGATTTTCTTATTTGGGTTCTTAGATTAAAAAGTTTAAGAACCCGTGAGGCTAGAGGAAATTAAAGCCTGCAAGGCTATATAACAAGACAAGAGACAAGAGTTCCAGCAGGTGGCATAAGGCACAGGATCTGGGAGTGCCTAGCCTTCACCAAAGTCTCTGACAGGTCAAATTTATCTAAACTGCAGGACATATCCAGTCTGTGGGCTCTGAGATTACCATTCTGTTGACAAAGACCTTGAGGTAATCAAAGGCCAGAGACTAGAATGATGATTCAAAGAGCAGACAGTAGACAGAATAGTCCTCAAGTAAGGCTTTATTTGACTGTATGGCAGTTTTACATCCCCCAGACTGCCAACATGTACTGTAGGTAGGTGCTTGGACACAATCAAGTGAAAAAGCATTCCAAACACATCAGTGACCTAGTTTGGGTCCCAACTTATAGCTATATAGGAAACGTTAGTACAAAGTACTTTTTTTACTGTAAAACATTTTTCTTGAAGTCCATTGAGGGAAATTGGGCTTCATGAGTTCCGAAAGTTGGGTTATACCACCGCCTACAGGAGGCTGTGATAGAAACCATTAATGTCAACACCCTTATTAACCTACCTCCAACTACCATGCCTCAGCTTTGTGTGAAATCAGTACACAGTGTCAATAACACAGAGGACCTGTGTCCCTCAATTGACTTTTGTGGCAAATACTAAAAAAATATTTGCTTTTTCATCTGTTGAGAGACACAGGAATTCTTAAACAGATGGGTTATCCAAAAGCAGTCCAAATGAGGGGGGAGGGGGCGCAACAGCCACGAGATGCCCCACAGATCATTTTGTAGATTATTCTACAAAAGAGTATCTGAAGGAATGAGCACCCAAATCAAGGCTAGAAGAAATAAAGTGCAAACAGAATATGATAATTGTCATGACCAAGAGGAAGGCACTGAGGATCAATTTGGCGCTCAAGCGTAGGATGCACAATCACTGCTAGGGGGAAATGCTATCTGAAGAAAATTGGGGACCAACCAATCATCCACAAAAATAGGATTTTTATAACAGCTTACCTGTAAAATCCTTTTCTTTTGAGGTACATCACAAGACACAGAGACTCAGTAATTACTGATGGGTTATAGGGTATCACTAGGTGATTGGACACTGGCACACAGAATTTCAATCCCCCATATAACCCCTCTCCCTACTGGAGGTACCTCAGTTTTGTAGCAAAGCAATATAAGTGTATTAGAAGTGGGGAGGGACCTCTGTGTCCCGTGATGTACCTCATAAGAAAAGGATTTTACAGGTAAGCTGTTATAAAAATCCTATTTTCTTTCTCGTACATCACAGGACACAGACTCAGTAATTACTGATGGGGTGTCCCAGAGCAATGCTATCTGAGGGGAGGGAAACCACACAACTGTCAGGGCTGGCTTAGCCCTTCCTCCTCTGGGCTGGCCGCTCAGCTGTCAGCTAATTGCCAGCTCTCTTCTCTTTCCACAGTTACCAGCAGTTCCCGATGATGCTAGTCTGACCTGCCTATTTAAAGCCTTCTAGCTCACTCTTTTCTTTGCCTTCGCGTTGGTCACATCACTAGGAACCATCTCCTGCTGTTTGTTTCAAGATTGGCTTGCTGACATCCCTCCTGGCTTCTATCCTGCTTGCAGTTGCTCTCCTTGGATCCCTGACGTCTGGACTGGCAGACTACCCAATCTGGCTACTGGACTCTGGCTATGCTTGACTATGCTTTTTCCTATTTACCTTTTTATTTTTATTAATAAACAAGCGTGATTTGATTGTACTTCTGTCTCTGTTTCACGGTTCCTGACAACAACATAAGGTGTAACCAGACCTGAGGACCCTGTACCGTTGCCTGCAGCACACTACGCCCAAAGGCAATGTCCTCATGCCTTCTCACATCCACCTGATAAAATTTGGTGAATGTATGGACTGATGACCAGGTTGCGGTCTTGCAGATTTGAGCCATGGAGGCCTGGTGATGCACCACCCACGAAGCACTAATAGCCCTAGTGGAGTACGCCTTGATCTGAAAAGGCGGAATCTTTTGCTTCAAACCATAAGCTTGAACAATTATTTGTCAAATCCATTTAGCAATGGAAGATTTTGACGCTGCCTGTCCTCTCTTAGGACCCTCTGGCAATATGAACAAAACATCTGTTTTGTGAACCTGAGCAGTCACTTCCAGATAGGCTTTGACTGCTCTCACTACATCCCAAAAATTTTGTGACTTCTCTTCCATAGAGCAGGGATTTGGAAAAAAGGAAGGCAGAACAATATCTTGGTTTAGATGAAAACCGGAGACCACCTTTGGAAGAAAACTAGGATGAGAGCATAACACCACTCTATCCTTATGCATTATCAGATACGATTCTTTACAAGAGAGGGCCGCTAATTCTGATACTCTTCTGGCAGAAGAAATGGCCAGCAGGAAAATTTATTTCCTTGTCAACAGAACTAAGGGAATTTGGTGTATCGGTTCAAAAGGCTGCTTCTGTAAAGCTGACAGAACCAAATTCAAATCCCAGGGGTTCAGAGGCGCCCTAACTGGAGGATTAAGGTGTGTTACCCCTTGTATAAAGCTTCAGACCAAAGAATGCGAAGCAAGTGGACGTTGAAACAGAACAGATAAGGCCGAGACTTGACCCTTGATGGTATTCAAGGCCATTTTCATCTCTAAACCATTTTGCAGAAATTCGAGGATTCTACTTATGACATATTTTCTGGGGTGCCAACCCCTGGATTCACACCAGGAGACATATGCTTTCCAGACTCTGTGATAAATCATTCTGGAAGCTGGCTTTCTTGCATTAATCAAGGTAGATATCACAGGGTCTGAAAGCCCACAATTCTTCCGAATGTGGGTTTCAGTAGCCAAACCGTTAAATTTAGCATTTGTAAGGTAGGATGGAATACCAGTCCCTGGGATAGCAGGTCTGGACGGCACGGTAGGGTCCAAGGAGAGCCTACCTCCATCTTCACTATTTCTGCATACCAAGCTCTTCTGGGCCACCAGAAGCACCGACTTCTTCTCCTGCCTGATCCTGCAAAGAAGTCTTGGCAGGAGCAGAATAGGAGGGAATGCATAAATCAGAGAGAACTGATGCCATTGAGTTACCAATGCATCTGTCTCGCATGCAAGAGGATCCCTCATTCTTGACACAAAGTTGTTGACCTTGTTGTTGAACCTGAATGCAAAGAGATCTACATCCAGAATCCCCCATCTCTGGCATATGGCCAAGAAGACATCAGGGTGAAGAGACCATTCCCGTGGGACTAACTGCTGGCGGCTCAAGAAGTCCACCTGCCAGTTCTCTAGCCCCGGAATGAAGACTGCCGATATGCATGGCACATGTATTTTTGCCCAGATTAAGATCTTGTTTACTTCTCCCTGAGCTACACGATTCTTGGTGCCCCCTTGGTGATTGATATAAGCCACTGCTGTGGCATTGTCGGACTGGATCCTGACGGGGCCACCCTGCAACCTGAGTGTCCAGGCTTTTAGGGCTAGATACGCCACACGGATCTCCAGAATGTTGATGGGTAAGGCCCTCTTGGTTTTAGACCATCTCCCTTGGACAGTTGACTGTTCCAGGACTGCCCCCCAACCCGAAAGACTGGCATCTGTTGTTACCACTGTCCAGGTAACTGGTAAAAAGGATTTTCCTTTCCGCAGATCAACCAGCAGCTGAGGCTCCAACGCGTTGTAGGGGACAGATGCATTGGAAAATCTAAACATGGACCTTCTTGTTCCAGGCCGATAGGATATTGTTTTGCAGTAGCCTTGAATGAGACTGAGCGTAGGGAGCTGCTTCGAATGAAGCCACCATCTTCCCCAAAAACCTCATACAAAGACGAATAGAAGGACCCTTCTTTGCCCTGACTACCTGAATCAGTTCTTTTATAGCACTGATCTTTGCTTGGGGTAGAAATAACCTCTGCTGGGCTGCATCCATGACCAGACCCAAATACTCCAGTCTTCTTACTGGTTTTAAAGAAGACTTCTCTGAGTTGAGGACCCAACCTTGGCATTCCAGGTACTTGATTGTGGTGACCAAATTTTGGTCCAGATGGGCTACCGACCGGTCTATCAAGAGCAAGTCGTCTAGGTATGCTATTATTGTTATACCTTGGGCCCTTAAGGCAGAGCTACAAACTGAAAGTGCAGTTTTTCTACTTTGAAATGCCGGAATTTTTGATGAGCAGGGGAAATAGGTACATGCAGGTACGCATCCTTGATGTTTATTGACGCCAGAAGTTCTCCTCCTTGTAGGATGGAGACTACCGATTGGATCGATTCCATGCGAAAGGACCGTATCTTTAGAAATCGTTTTAGATCTTTGAGATCTAGAATGGGTCTGACATCTCCGTTTGGCTTTGGTACCATGAAAAGGTTTGAATAAAACCCCATTCCCTGCTCTTGCATGGGAACTACCATGATAACTTTTTGCGACAATAGTCACTCCAACGCTAGAAGGAGAGACTTCTTTTTCTCTGGGTCTCTGGGTACATTTGATCTGAGGAACCGAGGAGAAGGGAATTCTCAGAATTCTAGTTTGTAACCTAGAGTTATTGTGGAGACCACCCATTTGTCCCGAAATTCCTCCTGCTAGAGCCCTGAGAACTTTAGTAGTCTTCCCCCCACTCGAGTGAGCTGGGGCACACCTTCATAAGGAGGTCTTAGCGTTTTGTCTTGAAGACCTTCTCCCCCAGGACTGGCACTGGAGAAAGCGACCATTTAAAGGAGGGACATTTACTCCGTTTCTTGATTAGTAAAAGGGTGCTTTTCCCACTAGAGATCCTTTGGATATAATTGTCCAAATCCTCTCCAAACAGTTTTGCACCACGCAAGGGAAATCCCGCTAGGAGTTTCTTACATGGTGATTCGGCTGACCAATTTTTCAGCCATAAGATTCTACGCATGTGTACCAATCCAAGCATAAGGCAAGAGGTCTGAAGGATAGAATCTCTGATAGCATCAACAGCAAAACACAAAGCCGCTGGTAGGTTAGCTAACCCCTGGGCTTGCTGTTCAGGTAAAGCTTTAAGCACCTGTTTAATATGGTCTCTCAAATATTGACAGACTCCAATTGCTGTCACTGCAGGTTGAGCTACTGAACCTGCCAAGGAGAAAACATTTTTTAATAGGAATTCCATTTTCTTATCAGTTGAATCCCTAAGCATCTGAGCGTTGTCAACAGGACAAGTCAGGCTTTTGTTTAGGAAATGGTGGCATCAACTGCCAGTATATCCCACATCTTAGTAAATTTTTCCTCCATAGGATAAAGTATAGAAAAGGAGGAAAAGGAGGAAAAAAAAATGTTTATCTGGGTGATCCCACTCAGAATAGATAAGCTTTTTCAGCAAACCATGAACAGGAAATGCATGTGCACTTTGAGGAGGTTTCAGTGAACCCAGAGAAGAAGTGGGTTCTTTAACTGACTCAGGTACGGGTAACTTAAACGTGGAACGGACCAATCCAGCAAGAATTTGCACCAACATCTTCTCATCCTGAGAAGCTGAAGAGGGCCCTTCTCCACTAGATTCCTCAGAAGTGGAATCATCAGTCTCCTCCCAATCCTCTGAGGGAGATTCCTCTCCTTTATCCCAGAGTTCCTCACTCTGAGGGTCCTGGGTGACAGAGAGGGGCCTAGTGCGTTTTCTTCCACTGAGTGAAGATGCGATTAAGGCCACTAATCTTTCCTCTAAACCGTTTATGGTTGAGGAAAAAACCTCCTATGTAATGTACACAAGGGCTGAAGTGCCAGAAGCAGCTGCAGCCCCTGACCCCGACAGCTCTCCCTGGCCAGCCTCCCTGGGTCCTGCAGGGGGGGGGGTGCTGCAGAGGGGGGTTCTCAGAGCCTGAAGGGGGCCCCTTAGAGCCCCTATTCTTCAGGGTACTTGTACCTCTTCTGCCCATAGTGCAAAGCAACAAAAGGTAGAGGTACCACAAAAAAATGCACTGACTGCTGAGCACTGTAGTTCAGCAACTGCCGCTGCTACCAAGACTCAGTCTGGTGCCTAAGTAAATGCTGCCTGGGAATGCCTGTGTCTTCTACACTCACATGTGCCTGTCAGCTCTGTGTCCCTCCATAGGCTGTGTGCATCTGAAAAAGAGTGCACTTTAAAGCCTGTGTAGCCTAGTGCTCCACCCCCCATCCTACGTCCACTTCCGCCCCCCCATTCGCTTTTTAAAAACAAGTGTTTCCTGCACGAGCAGAGGCTCTAACCCTGCTGGCAAGCATGGGGGGAGGCTGAGAGGGAAGGGCCGGTGGATGTGAAGCCACTGTAATGGTAGCGGCGAACGGCGCTGGATGGCGGCGGGTGCTGCGGTATGTTACCGATCTTTGCCCAGGCCTGTCTCAGTGGAGGGAAAATCCCAGAAGGAAAAAAAAACCCTTACCTTCATCCTTCCTGGAGCATGGCTGGAGGAGCATAGAGTATGGACACCAAGCAGACAGTCAGGCATGAAAGGTATGTGCTCTTGGCAGCCCCCGGTGGCGATTATAGGCATAGCATACATTTACTTAAAAGGAGAAAACCTACTAGAATTAGAAAATTTTTTGAGGGGTCTCCCTTACCTTATCCAGCTGCAGGGTCTGAATAACAGACCCAATCTTCACCTCTTATGGTGGGCTCCGTTAGGAAAAAAAACCTTCAGAGACTGGGGCCCCCTTGAATAGGGGGATCCACAGTTCTGGGCCCGTAAAGCACCCTGCCAGGAATATGGCTGAAAAAAACAAATACTGGGTCCCAAGGTCCAGCTCAAAAGATAAGCGTTACAGGTAAAACCTTGTTTCTTCGGACACGAGGCCCAGGTACCATCCAATTTGGCTTGGAAAAGACACTTTGAATGGATCCGGTTGCATGGCTAGCCCCAGTAAGGATATTCCAGCAGAGCTCAGCATAGCACATCTGACTTGTGACCAACACTTACAACACAGGCGAAAAAACTGAAGTACCTCCAGTAGGGGGGAGGGGTTATATGGGGGATTGAACTTCCTGTCTAGGGTGTGCCAGTGTCCATCACTTAGTAATACCCTATAACCCATCAGTAATTACTGAGTCTCTGTGTGTGTGCCGCTAGGTAGCTATAGCATTAGGTACCTCCATATACCACCCAATAAAGGTTTTAACCCCCTGATTGCCCCTAGTTAATCCTTTCACCAGTGATCACCGTATAAGTGTTACGGGTGACTCTGGTTAGTTTGCTTTTTATAGCATTAGGGCACCCACCATTTATTACCCAATAAAGGTTTAACCCCCTGATCACCCAGCGGGTGATATCAATTAGGTTTTAGGGTCAGGGTCTGCGTCGCCCCAGGCAGCGCTAGGTTAGTGCCAGTACCGCTAACACCCACGCGCAAAGCATACACCTCCCGTAGTGGTATAGAATCTGGACAGATCAATATCTGATCTGATCAGATCTATACTAGCGTCCCCAGCAGTTTAGGGTTCCAAAAAAACGCATTGTTAGCGGGATCAGCCCAGATACCTGCTAGCACCTGTGTTTTGCCCCTCCGCCCAGCCCATCCAAGTGCAGTATCGATCGATCACTGTCACTTACAAAACACTAAACACATAATTGCAGCGTTTGCAGAGTCAGGCCTGATCCCTGCGATTGCTAACAGTTTTTTTTTTGGTAGCGTTTTATATTTAAATCCTGAAGGCAGTGCTTGGTTTTTGGGGTCCCGTACGCGGCTAGGCTCCCAAAAAGTCCCCCACATGTGGTATCCCTGTACTCAGGAGAAGCAGCGGAATTTATTTTGGGGTGTAATTTCACTTATGCCCATAGCATGTGTGAGCAATATATCATTTAGTGACAACTTTGTGCAAAAAAAAAAAAAAAAAATTGTAATATTTCTGCAACTTGTGGCAAAATATAAAATATTTCATGGACTCAACATGCCTCTCAGTAAATAGCTTGGGGTGTCTACTTTCCAAAATGGGGTCATTTGGGGGGGTTTTGTGCTATTTTGGCATTTTATGGCCTTCGAAACTGTGATAGGTAGTGAGGAGTGAAATCAAAAATTTGCACCCTTAGAAATCCTGAAGGCAGTGATTGGTTTTCGGGGTGCCGTACGCGGCTAGACTCCCAAAAAGTCCCACATATGTGGTATCCCCGTACTCAGGAGAAGCAGCAGAATATATTTTGGGGTGCAATTCCACATATAACTATGGCATGTGTGAGCAATATATCATTTAGTGAGAACTTTTTGTAAACTTTTTTTTTTTTTGTGTCATTATTCAATCACTTGGGACAAAAAAAATATTCAATGGGCACAACATACCCATCAGCAATTTCCTTGGGGTGTCTACTTTCCAAAATGGAGTCATTGGGGGGGGGGGGGGTTGTACTGCCCTGCCATTTTAGCACCTCAAGAAATGAGATAGGCAGTCATAAATTAAAAGCTGTGTAAATTCCAGAAAATGTACTCTAGTTTGTAGACGCTATAACTTTTGCGCAAACCAATAAATATACGCTTATTGACTTTTTTTTACTAAAGACATGTGGCTGAATACATTTTGGCCTAAATGTATGACTAAAATTTAGTTTATTCGATTTTTCTTCTAACAAAAAGTAGAAAATATCTTTTTTTTTTTTTTCAGTCGTTTTCCTTTTATATCGTAAAAAATAAATATCGCAGAGGCAATCAAATACCATCAAAAGAAAGCTCTATTTGTGGGAAGAAAAGGACGCAAATTTTGTTTGGGTACAACATTGCATGATCGCGCAATTACCAGTTAAAGCAGTGCAGTGCGAAATTGTAAAAAGACCTCTGGTCCTTAGGCTGACAATTGGTCCGGGGCTTAAGTGGTTAACAAACCAAACTCATGACTTCAGGGGAAGGGAGTGCCATGAAGTTACCCAATTAGATAACCATTCTTGTAAAGAGATTACGAGGTTGAAAGCCCTCACGGCATACAATCTAAATAAATGGAAGGGAAAGTCTTTTAAACTGGAAAAAAATTGAAGCGGCGCAAACCATGAATATTCCAAAAAGGATGGTGATCAGCATCACCTACATAAAAAATGTAGACATGTGCGTAAGAACACCAGGACTAGAAAGAGGAAAAAAGCTATCTCCAGCCAACAACAAGAGGCATTCCTGGGGTGTAAAAGCTACACTGCAACCTGCTTAACCCCATACCAAATATATGGTTCATCCAAACTACCCCTGAAAGAAACAATCATCCACTGAGAAGCCAGGGGTAGGAATCCTAGTGTGCTTCCTAGAAATAGTCTGTTGATAGGAGGATAGGTGAGAGGGTAAAATCTAAGGAGACTTTCCTTGAAGCCCACGGTTCAGCAATGGAAAGAGGCCACCAGTGAACAGATCTCACAAAGGCCCCCGGATTCCATTATGTCTTTTAGGAGGAATTTGCAGTAGGTTCCCAGCATGTCCCATCTGCTGACCACCCATGGGAATACAGGACCCTCCAGTGATGGATATTTTCTTTCAAGGAGAAAGAGAAGGGAGCTCAAATGCTGAACCCTCTCTCAATCTGGGGACTATCAGTTGAGGGAACACATTGAGTCTAGGAAAGACAAAATAGTCACTAATGACACACTCAGCATAGCAGGTAGGTCAGACAACTTGTTAAAGGGAGAGTTTTCTAAACTTTCTGAAGGCAATGCATTATTCAGGTGTCCTCCAGCAGGTGTCAGTTTGGGCACTGTATGATCAGAACAAAACTCAATTACAAGGCAAAAGAACACACCTAAGTGCAAAGCGGAAAGAGGGAGAAGGAGAGAGAACAAGCGAGAGAGAGAGAGAGACCAAAGTTAGATATCTGGCAATATATCTCCAGATGATAAGACCTATTATTCAAAGTGTAAGAATCCAAGTAATTGATTCTCTTCAGGGATGGTCTCTTGAGTGTCCTGCAATAAGGATGACAGGAAAAGGTGCTAGGGCTAGTACTGTGAGCAAGGTCTGCAACTGATAAAAGACTCTGAAGAGTCAGGTCCTTACTTGGTCAAGGCTGATCCCTGTTGACCTTGAAGGTCTAGAGGTACCTTAGAAGGAGATAGGACTGAGGAGAGTTAAAGGATATCTAAAGTCTTTTTTTTTTTTTTAAAACAAACATGTCATACTTACCTCCTCTGTGCAATTGTTTTGCACAGAGAGGCCCCGATCCTCCTCTTCCAGGGTTCCTCAGCAACGCTCCTGGCCCCTCTTCTTGAGTGCCTTGTCAGAGAAGCGCTCTCCCTTGGGGCACCCATGCAGGAGCATTCCCATGTCCTGCTGCTGCACCCAATGACACAGACAGCCGGACAGGGCTCCACCCCCTGGCTTCCACATCATTGGATTTGATTGAGAGCAGTGGGATTCAATGACTTTGCTGCTATCAATCTATCCAATCAGGACTCAAGACTCCAGCTGGAAGCTGGAGCGGGTGTGCTCCTCCCCAGCACAGGAACGATCGGGCACAGGTAAGTAAAAGGGGGGATCTGGGGGGCCGGTGCACTACAAGAGATTTTTCACCTCAATGCATAGAGTGCATTGAGGTGAAAACCGCACGGGTTTACAACCCCTTTAAGAATCCCAAGGTGTGCAACATATTGAGAGGGAAAAGATCCCTGTTTCAGGGAGGTGTTTGAGCTTGAGTTAACTCCAATCCCTATGATGGATTCCTACCAAAGTAGAAATCAGAGTTCCCAGTGTGCAGTAAACCCAAATTTTGGAATATGCATATTGGGATGAAGTAATAGCAAAAGGGTGAGGAGGGGCAGCTGGAAAAGTGCATGACTCAAGAGTCAAAATTGGAGACTTGAGAGGAAGCTGAGTTGAGACAACAGGGGAACTGAGCATCCAAAAGCCTAGGAGGTCAAGTACCAGAGTACTCAGCAGAATGAACAAGCAAGCCTGCCTGCATGTAGAAGGTTTAACAGAGGGGAAAAAGAAGATCTAAATATGAGCCCTGCAGCTTGAGTGGTAAGTAGGATCTGACTGCCTACAAAGTACTGCTGCCCTAGTAAATGAAGGGTGGGACACCTTTGCCAAGTAGCCAGTGTCAAGAGCAGGTTGAAGGAGAGGACTCCCATTTAAAGTCAACTTGTGTCAAAGTGTTCTATGCTTATCAACAAATATCATCCATGCAAGACACAAGCTCAGTTCTTTGTAAGAGGTGATCATATTGCTCCAGATGTGGTTCATGTGTTCCATGACAGAGAGGACTTCCCCAGTGATGAAGAGATTCTGTTGAGTGATTGAGCCCACTGTGACAGTTTGACAAATCAATACAACTGCCAACATAGGACAGAGGATCAAATGCTTAAAAAAATCTGATCTAAGTAGGGAATGTAATATCCTGTCATTTAAATCTCTAAAAGTAAGAACACAGTCAGACTGGTTGTTTGCTTGTTAAGGTTATTCAGGTTGAAAAAAAAAGACTAGTCCATCCAGTTCAACCTGAGTGAGTGTCTACAATTGTCCCTATCCCTGTACATTGCACACTCACATCAGTCCCTACCCTCAATGAGCCCACAATCCAAGGTCCCCATTCATATACTAGGGCCAATTTTGGACAGAGGTCAATTAACCTACCTGCATGTCTTTGGATTGTGGGAGGAAACCCACGCAGGCACAGGGAGAACATGCAAATTCCAGGCAGGTAGTGTTGTGGTTGGGATTCGAACCAGCAACCCTTCTTACTACTAGGTGAGAGTGCTAACCGCTACACCACTGTGCCGCCCACGGCCAATAAAAAAACAAAAAAAACAAAAACACACACACAACCTTCATACAAACTATTTTAAACCCACAGATGATCCAGAGGAAGGAAAAAAAAAATACATTTGAGCATTATCCAATTTACTCCAGTGGGGGACTCCTATCTGATCCCCCATTAGGCAATTGGATATTCCTTGGATCAACTACCTCTGGTTTTATTACTTCTAAATATTAGTATCCCAGTGACATTTCATAACAATCTACTGAGTTGTCCAGAACCAATTCTTAAGGGAGTCTATTGTGGAGGCTAAATCTGCAGATGTAAAGAGTGCCCCTTTATCCTCCCTACTGACCTGAAAGTAAATAACTCTACATCAAGTTCCCTATGTTGACCACTTATGAATTTACACATGTTGATCATACCCCCCTTAACGGCCTTTTCTCAAGACAGAATAAATTCTGTTCAGCTAATCTTTCCTCATAGACAAGCTCCTTCATGCCTCCTATCAGTTTGGTTGCCCTTCTCTGCATTTCTCTAGTTCTCCAATATCCTTCTCAGTGCTCAGCAGTCAATTAGTTAATTGCCAACACTCATCGTTCCACAGTGCCTCACCTGGTGATCATTTCCTGCTCATTAGCAGGCACCTTCTGGCTATTTAAACTGCCTGGTTCAGTTCTCCCATGCCTTCACCTTGGTCAACATATCTGTAGATTCTCTGCTGTGTTACTGTTAAAATGGTTGTAAACCCTCCTCTCCTACTTTAGCTCATCTTGATCTAGATAGCACAGGCAGCTAAGCGCTGCCTGTGAAAGTGCCCTCACAGATGTGTTTCCGATATAAATTGTCCTTCTATGTGCTGTGACGTCAAAGTGTGCAGTTTCAGTTTCCTCTGATTGCCGTGTCATTATCTGACACTCAGAACTGCACAGTGAAGACTCGCGATGCTACAACATGATCCCCCTTGTGACTGTAAAAGATGCTATGGCGATGCTATTGCGCATGCACGAGATTTTGATAGGGAAACAAATTGAGGGCGGAAACAACGTTCACAAAGGCTTCAGCATACAGGAGGAACAAAGGCGCGGGCGATACCCACAAGAGACAAAAGAATAAAACTGATAAAAAAGGTAACTAGAAAGCTTGTTTTTGATAACTTTATATATCTGTCACTTGACAAGATTTAAAAGCATTTACATATTAGAAAAAACAGCAATACGTTGCGGGGTTTACTTACTCTTTGAAGACTTGCCTGGCTGGCATCCCTTCTGGTTCTTGATCCCCTCTGCTGCCTCAGAGTATGCTAATCTCTGGCTTCCTGATTTACTGGTTTGCACTGACTACCCGCTTTGATTACCAAACCTTGGTTTTGTTTTGACTACGTTTACTGCAATTTCTGTCTCCATCTGTTTCATGGTTCCGGACAATATTCTAGATAAGGTCTTACAAATGATTTGACTCTCTGGAGTCTATACCACTTTCCAAACAAGAAAGTATTTTGCTCCCTTTAGAATTTGCAGCTTGGTACTGCATGCTATTATTAAGTCTGTGATCTACCAGAACACCATTATTAAGTTTTTGATCTACCAGAACAAACAGATTCTTCTCCACCATTGACACCCCAGCTGTTTTTTTGCTA
This sequence comes from Lithobates pipiens, assembly GCF_037356315.1. Classification (NCBI taxonomy): domain Eukaryota; kingdom Metazoa; phylum Chordata; class Amphibia; order Anura; family Ranidae; genus Lithobates; species Lithobates pipiens. The sequence goes on along the minus strand of NW_027507686.1, from coordinate 134,355,452 downwards.
GAATGTATGATGCATACATGTTTTTAGCCCCCCAACTGCATAACTACATTTATCAATATTAAACCTCATTTGCCACATAGTTGCCCAACTAATTAGTGCATTGAGACCAGCTTGTAAGTAGGTGATAACCTCTAAAGATATAATTACACTGTATAAATTGGAAATGAATATGGTACTTTTAATCCCAGATCCTAAATCATTTATAAATATAAAAGTAAGGGTACCATCACTGAACCTTGGGATACATCACTAATAACCTTTAGACCATTTTAGCATATGAATCATTAACCACTACTCTCTGAATACTGTCTTTTAGCTATGTTTCCATCTATTTACAAACTGATTTTTCCAAGCCTGTACACTTTACCTTACATATAAGTGGTGTGAGTGGCACTGTGTCAAACTCTGCTTTGCGAAATCCAAGTATGTCCACAACAACCTGGGGCTCCTAGCAGGTGACAGGCTCAGCAATGGCATGCAACGCCAAGCTGCTGCAAGCAGAGCCAACATAATTATTATTATAAGAGCTGCAGGATTCTGGCTAAAATGAGAATCACAATTTTTTTTGCTTACAATAAAAGTTGCGATTCTCTCACGATTCTCGCGGTGTAACATCTTTCACAATATACAAAACATAAATAAAAATTGGGCTAACTTTACGGTTTCGTTTTTTTTTATTAAAGTGTATTTTTTTTTTAAATGCGTTTGAAAAACTGTTGCACAAATACAGTGTGACATAAAATATTGTAACAACCACCATTTTATTCTCTAGGGTCTCTGCTAAAATATATATATAGTTTGAGTGCTCCAAGTCATTTTCTAGCAGAAAATAATGATTTTTACTTGTAAGCAACAAATGTCAGAAAAGGTTTGGTCTTTAAATGGTTAAACTTCCCTCATCTACACAGGGAGTTCCAGCTCTAATTAGCATGCATTAAAAAACTCCAGAGATAAAACAATAATTCTGCCACTCTACAAAACTCTGGTTCGGCTACATCTGGAGTATGCCGTCCAGTCCTCTGAAAGGATGTGCTGAAACTGGAGAGAGTCCAGAGAAGAGCAACAAAGCATTGAACATATTCTCTTTGGAGAGGAGACTCTTGAAAGGGTATATGATAGCGATGTACAAATATTGTACTGGTGACCTTAACACAGGGAAAAAACGTTTTAGTGAAAGGGAGTTTATAAAAAAGGCACGTGGCCATTCACAGAACTTGGAAGAGAAGCGGTTTAACCTTAAACTGCGTAGAGGATTCTTTACTGTCAGAGTGGTAAGTATGTTGAATTCTCTTCCACAAGCAGTGGTATCAGCAGGGAGCATGGATAGGTTTAAAAATCTATTAGATGGGCACCTCAACGATCCCAACATACAGATATATAGAATTTACTAATGACATACACACACACCCACACAGGTTGAACTGGATGGACTGGTGTCATTTTGCAGCCTTACCAACTATGTAATATGTAAAAAAAAAACAAGGTTTTGCTTACCTCCTCAAAAAAAAAAAAAATCTGGTTTGTTTGATAACTTCTGTCTTTCATGAATCCATGCTGGCTATTGCTTAACATTTTATTTTCTAGCAAAAGCTCTTCTATGTGGTCTTTTATTAAACTCTCAAGTATGTTCACAACTATAGAAATTAAAATAACTGCTCTGTAGTTACTTGGTAAAGACTCTGATCCGTTGTGGTGGTTTGGTTGCAAAGGCTAAAACCCCTTTCACACTGCCATGCTTTTCAGGCGTTTTACCGCTAAAAATAGTGCCTGTAAAGCGCCTCTCAAGCCAACCCAGTGTGAAAGGCAGAGCGCTTTCACATTGGGGTGGTGCACTTGAAGGAAAAAAAAAAAGTCCTGCAAGCAGCATCTTTGGGGCGGTGTGGGAGTGGTGTATACACTGCTCCTAAAATGCCCTTTCCATTGACATGAATGGACAGCACTGCCAAAGAGCCTGCAAAACGCTTTGGCAGCGCTGCAACATGGGCGCTTTTAACCCTTTTTTCAGCCGCTAGCTGGGGTTAAAAGCACCCCACTAGTGCCCATAAAAGAACATTCTGTGCATTATTGTAAAAAACCTTTACCGACCAAGCTCCCTCTCTGCCCTCCATAAAAACTTACCTGAGCCCAATCTCATTCCAGCGCTGTGCCTGAGAGCAGCAGGGCTGCTCTTTACCTCCTCTCTGGACTTGGAAGCCATTGGCTCCGGCTGTTGTCAATCAAGTCCAATGATGAGGGAGCGGGGGCGGGGACTAACTGTGCGTGTCAATATATCAATAGACATACACAATGTGGCTCGGGTTACAGCCTGCATGAATAGGGGCGTTATGCAAATGCAGGAGGACCACTTTGGGAGACCCCAGAAGAAGGATCAGGGCTGTTCTGTGCAAAACCATTGCACAAAGCAGGTAAGCATAACATGTTCGTTATAAAAAAGAAAAAAAAATGATCGTTTACAATCACTTTAAATATAGGCACCACATTGGCCTTACGCCAATCCAGTGGTACCATTCAAGTCATTAAAGAGTCTCTAAAAATTATAAACAATTACTTATAACGGAGCTCAATTCTTTGAGGACCTGTGAGGGACGTGCCAGTACTGATCAGGGGGACACACGTGCGGGCCCCTTCCCAAATTGTGCAACAATGTTTGCCCACCAGCATGCACCGGCACCCTCCCCAGGTGCGCACGTGTGCGTGGCAGGTACACGTGCGCACTAGCGCTGTTTGGCGTCAAGGAACATTTAAAAGTATCTCAGCTACACTTGTGCGGTGCTGTTTTGTCTGCAGCTCTGTACCAGTGTTACCTGTATCCGTTTGGTGATTGTTATACCGACCCGACTCCATCTGACTTCTCTACCATCTCCAATCTGACCCGGCCTGCCTGACTCTGCCTAAAGCTCTGTTGTGATCCATTGCCAACTTCTGCTTGCCTTACCGACTCTACTCATCTGCCTGATCGCCTGCCAACCCGGAATGTCTGACCTTGCTGTTTGCCTGCTGTGTTCATCTGCCAATTGCCTGCCGACTCTGACTGTCTACCTCCGCCTACTGCCTTGTGTTGCTGTGTTCCCGGCCTTCTCATCCAGCTCACTAACCCGCTTCTGCCTGCTGTCATCTGCAGTCCAGCCATCCCTGGAGGATCTCCACTCCGTTCCTGTGCCGGCTGCTGCAACTTCCATAAGGCACTCCTACCCATGAGACCACGTCTTCTCCTACAAGTTGGGTTCTACTACAAGGTACCCAACAGGACCCTTAGGTGTAAGCCATCTGGTCCAGGTGTTTTATTCAATTGTATCCTAACTTTTTCTGAACCGTATCAGTTTTGAGATATTGTGGATCATCTGGGGCTATGTCAATACCATCCCCAGTAAGGACTTGAGCCCCCCAGGTTCCTTTGTATACACAGTGCTGAATAAGGTATTCAACCACCTCAATACCGCTGTATGTACTGTATATATGTGGCCTCGTATTAAGGTGGTTATACAGCGATCATGGTGAGCCTACAACCATTTATTTCAATGGACAGGGCGTATTGAGAGTGGTGTATACACTGCTCTCAAACCACCACCAAGATGCTGCTTGCAGGACTATTTTTACTGTCCCCCAAGTGCACTCTGACTTTCACACTGGGGAGGCATGAGAGATGCTTTTCAGGCACTTTACAGGTGCTATTTTCAGCGGGAAAAAAACGCATGAAAAGTAGTTTGGTTTGAAAGGGGTCTTAAATGACAGTGTTGCTTCACTTTTAGATTTTTTTAAATGCTCTTCTCTTACTATTAATAGCTATTTTAACTTTGGACATGAGCCACGTTTTATTTTTATCCATGGGAATATATATATATTGGCAGTGTTTGCATACAGCCAATTTGAAGCATTCCTATTTCTGTTCTGTGTTCTTTAATGCCAATATTTCCTCCCGTTTAAATCTTGGAGAGAAACCCTCAGCCTGAGAAAATTTGCTCTCTTAAAATTAAGAATTTTTAAATTTTCAGCATGTGCTTGTTGTTTACAGCTTACATTAAATGAAATCATGTTATGGTCACTGCTACCCAGATGTTCCTTTACATGAGCATTAGTAATAAGCTCTGCATGGTTTGAGATTACCAGGTCCAGCAGAGCATAATTTCTACTTCGGGCCACTATGAACTGCACCATAAAATTGTCTTATAATAGGTGTATAACTTTCCAATCTGCAAATATTCCAGCAGTGCCATTACTCTGATCAAATGCAGGGTAGTTAAAAATCACCTAATATTATCATTATCCCAGACCTTGCAGCCCTTTCTGTCTGTGCAAGTGCAGACTTCATCATTAAAGCAGAACTTTTCAAAAAATCCTCCATTAGTACCCCCAAACACACACACACACACAAACACACACACACACAAACCACTAAACAGCTATTACATTTGTGAAATTTCTTACTGTTTAAGAGATATGTCTGATTTAATTTTCAGGAAGTCAGCTCTGTGATTCAAAAAATGCATCATCTTTTCTGGCAAGGAGAACCGTGAGTGCATCATATCCTCTTATCTCTCTCTAACTGTAATCAGCTGATATTTCCCATGAATACTTGGGATTGTACAGAATGTGAGAGGTACACTAGGGCTTGTACATTTAAATGTGAACTCGCCCACTTCAACATAAATCACACCCTTCATTCTGCAGCCAGCAAGCCATACATAACACACAGTGTGATAAGTTACAGCATTACAAATGCAAAGCATTTTTAATATAAATGCATATTAATACAATATTAATTGAATGCATTTAACCACTTGACCACTGGGCACTTAAACCCCCTTCCTAACCAGACCAATTTTTAGCTTTCAGTGCTCTCACATTTTGAATCACAATTACTCAGTCATGCAACACTGTACCTATATGACATTTTTGTCCATTCTTTTTCACACAAATAGAGCTTTCTTTTGGTGGTATTTAATCGCCGCTGGGTTTTTTATTTTTTGCACTATAAAAGAAAAAAGACTGAAAATTCTGTAAAAAAATGATTTTTTTTCATTTCTGTTATAAAATTTAGCAAATTAGTAATTTGTCTTCATATATTTTGGCCAAAATTTATACCACTACATATCTTTGGTAAAAAATAACCCAAATCAGTGTATATTATTTGGTCTTTGTAAAAGTATAGCGTTCACAAGCTATGGTGCCAATCTCTGAAAATTGATCACACCTGAAGTAGTGATGGCCTATCTCCTTTCTTGAGACTCTAACAAGCCAGAAAAGTACAAATACCCCCCAGATGACCCCTTTTAGGCATTCCAATGTATTTAGTAAGAGGCATGGTGAGTTTTTTGAAGTTGTAATTTTTTCCCACAATTCTGTGCAAAATCAAGATATTCTATTCTTTTTCACCAAATTTTTATATTAGCAGGTTATTTATCACACACAGCATATGCATAGCACAAATTACACCCCAAAACACATTATGCTACTCCTCCTGAGTATGGCGATACCACATGTGTGAGACCTTTACACAGTGTAGCCACATACAGAGGCCCAACATGCAGGGAGCACCATCAGACGTTCTTGGAGCATAAATTACACATATCATTTCTTGACTACCTTCTATGAGGCATATCGAGTCTTTTAAACGTGTCATTTTTTTCTACAAGTTTTTGGAAAATGTGCAAAGAAAATTAAAAAAGAAAACACATTTATGTTTACACAACATTGTCCCTTTACACAATATTTCTAACACATAGATTACAGATTCTCCTACTCCTCCTGAGTACGGTGATACCCATGTGTGAGACCTTTCCACAGTGTGGCCACATACAGAGGACCAACATGCAGTGAGCACCATCAGATGTTCTAGGGATATAAGTTTCAAATCTAATTTGACTACCTATTACACTTTTGTGAGGCACTGTAGTGGCATGGATGATAACTGATGTGACATGATTGAGAATGAATGGGGATGGATGAGTATGAATGAGTATGGCTGGGTACGGCTGAGTATGGATGGGTATAGATGGGATGGCTGGGTATAGATAGGATGGGTGGGTACGGCTGAGTATGGCTGGGTATGGCTAATTATGGCTGGGGGTGGATGGGATGGCTGAGCATGGATGGATGGAAGCATGAGTACTGCTGAGGATGGATGCATGGCTGAGCATGGATGGATGGATGGATGAGTATGCTGAGTATTGGATGGGTATGCTGAGCATAGATGGCTGAGTATGATGAGTATGGATGGGTGAGCATGGATGGATTAGTATGCCGAGTATGGATGGATATGCAGAGTATGGAAGGCTGAGAATGGATGCATGGATCTGTGACTGAGAAGCACTGTGGGCACTACACTTGCAGCCCACCACGGTCTCTCCCCCTATGGGCCGTTTGCCAAGTGGTTAATAAATAAATTTAAATTAAATTAATAAATTGAATGCAAAAACCAGTGCAGCTTATCAATGTCCACCAGTGCTGCATGTCAGGGACCACCAGTGCCGCTTGTCAGGGACCACCAGTGCCGCTTGTCAGGGACCACCAGTGCCACTTGTCAGGGACCACCAAGTCAGGGACCACCAGTGCCAAATATCAGGGACCACCATGTCAGGGAACACTAGTGGCGAATGTCAGGGACCACCAGTGCCTATTGTCAGGGACCACCAGTGCAGCTTGTCAGGGACCACCAGTGCAGCTTGTCAGGGACCACCAGTACAGCTTGTCAGGGACCACCCGTACAGCTTGTCAGGGACCACCAGTACAGCTTGTCAGGGACCACCAGTGCCACTTGTCAGGGACCACCAAGTCAGGGACCACCAGTGCCAAAGGTCAGGGACCACTAAGTCAGGGAACACTAGTGGCGAATGTCAGGGACCACCAGTGCCTATTGTCAGGGACCACCAGTGCCAAATGTCAGGGACCACCATGTCAGGGAACACTAGTGGCGAATGTCAGGGACCACCAGTGACGCTTGCCAGGGATCACCATGTCAGGGACCACCAGTGCCACTTGCCAGGGACCACCAGTGCCGCTTGTCAGGAACCACCATGTCAGGGACTATCAGTGTCACTTGTCAGGGAGCACCATGTAAGGGACCAACACGTTAGGGACCACCAGTGTAAAGCCGGGATCATTATCAGAAATAAATTGTATGACACAGCGGGAATCTCCCGTGGTGTCAGGTATTGTATGTGAGAACACTGATCGCTGATGCCCCGCCACATCAGCAATTGGTGTTCTCATATACAATACCTGACACAGTGGGAGATCCCTGCTGTGTCATATAAGTATTTACTGATGATAATCCCCGCTCTGCATGGAGCTAGCAGGCGGGCGGCGGCGGCAGGGATGAAGTGGAGGGGCAGTGACTGGCAGGAGCAAAGGAGGAGGAGGGAGGAGAGAGGAGAAGGAGGACGCCTCCTCATGGGCGGCACAGACTGGGGGCTGTGAGACCCCTCCGCCCACTATATGTCTGCTTCCTCCCTGCTTGCTTTCAAAGGACTAGAACGGGGCATGTCAGACCGCTGGCTGAACTTAGGAGAGGGATAGAAGCCAGCAGTCTTGTCAGAATAATGTTTTTTCAGCAAGTTCAGCAGCCTATTACAGAGGCACTACAGAGCTCAGAAGAACATGGATGGCAAGGTTGGTGAAGGTAGGAGATCAGCCACAAGGACACGGAAAACATTTTTTGGCTAGACTTCTGCTTTAACACTGGGTGGCCTAACAACTCCAATTTTTAACTTTGAAGCACACACACAATCATATTCAGCTCCACTCATAGGGTTTCAGCATCATCACATTCTTCATTAACCAGGTCCTCTTTTACACTCACTTAAAGATCACTTCTCACACAGAGACAGACACCAGCACCTTTTAGTTTTACCGTCTCACTGAAAAAGTATAGCCAGTAATATTAATAACCCAATCATGTGAGGAATGAAGCCAATATTCAGCAATACCAATTCAATTATAGTTCTCTTCCTGCACCAAAGCCTCCAACTGCCCAATTTTGCTTGGCAGACATCTGGCATTGGTGAACACTTTAATTCACTTCACTTCCTACTGCGGGTGGCGCTGTCACTGATTGAAAATAATGTGGCCACGTGGGGCTCCGCTCGCCCAGCCATGTCAATTATTCACAGTGCTCTGTAAATGGGAAAAATACAAGTACCGGCAGCCTTTGTGGCTGTCGGCCTGCACTTTCTAACACAGGACTGGCCCTCCTTTCTGCGAGCCTCATACCACTTCCCCTAGCTACATCTTCATACCTGAACATCCTTGTTTTACCCCGAGACTACCTGCCTAGTTTGCATGTTCTCTCTCTGCCTGTGTGGGTTTCCTCCTGGTACTCTGGTTTCCTCCTACACTCTAAAGACATGCTGGTAGGTACATTTCCTCCTAAATTGCCCCTATTATGTATATGTATAAATGTTAGTTAGGGACCTTAGATTGAAAAAAAAAAAGGGTTTGCAGGTGTGGCACTGTTCTAATTGAGAAGGTAATTGAGTGTTTGGTTTGAACCTATTATAATGATAGTTCTGTGTTGCACCCTCTGCAGGTTGCAATGATATAAACTTTAAAATCCAAAAAATAAAAAAAAGTGATAGAAATTGAATAAGCATCTAGTTATGCCAAAGAACACTATGTATATCCTCTGCAAGGTGCAATATTCAATGATCATGTGCTATTGAGTGTGCTACAATCTCTGCCTGATGCAACAAGCCCTTGAAGGAGCGTTCAATAATTAGTGATATCACTTGCTGGAATAAACCAAAATGGCGTAAACCAAATAATGAGGAAGTTCAGCCCATTTGGTATGAATGTGCTACACCCTCTGCATAAATTTCATGCATTTAATCTTAACCTCCTTGTGAAAAAAGAAGGAATGCTGAATTAAAAACTTTAGTGTAGCTGGAGTGGAGGTTATATGACGAAATGGGTAGGGCGGAGAAACAAACGTCTTTACAGCACTTCCAGTCGGTCGTGATTAGGATTAGTATCCCGACGCCATTCATTCTTTTTTTTTTTTTTTTCGCATTGTTTTAGTATTCTTTCAACCAGACTAACTGCAACTATGTAATAATAAAGCTAGCAAAACTATAGTTATACTTCATCCGTGGTGCTGAGGAAAAAAGTGGCAAACACCTAGGACACTAGCAAAGATTGACTTCTATCAAACAGGCTTGTTGGAATATTTTTTTCAATCAGTGGCTGCAGCCGCTGATCAGTATATTCTGACAGTGGAGAGTCCCCACTGTCAGAATATAATGTCTCAGCGGGGAATATTCCTCTGTCCATCTTGGTTGGTTATGGCTAATTTAATATTTCTAAAACATTCTGAGGGTCCATCTATAGCCCTTACATAGAGACAATACAGTCATGGCCAAAAATATTGGCACCCCTGCATTTCTGTCAGATAATGCACCACTTCACGCAGAAAAATGTTGCAATTGCAAATGTTTAGGCATTCTCATGTTTATTTAGTATTGGTATGACACAAAAAAATTGGAGAAACAAAAAAGTTATATCTGACACATTCTACGCAAAACTACAAAAATTGACAGGACAAAATTATTGCCAACTTCTCAAAATGTTAAGAAATAATTCCATTACATGTGATGCTCCTGTAATTTGTCATTAAAATCTACTGTATTAACAGATGCTGACAATATACAAATCACACCGGCTACTAATTAAAATGGTAAAAAAAAAAAAAAAAAAAAAAAAAAAAAGATTCATTCGTTCTGTCGTGTTTCTCTGTGTGCTACAAACATTTTGGAAACGCATGGACAATCTCAAGGTTACAAGTCCATCTCCAGAGATCTTAATGTTGCTGTGTCCACTGTGTGCAACATTATCAAGAAGTTTACAGCCCATGGCACTGTAGCTAATTTCCCTGGTTGTGTTGTGGATGAAAGAAAAAAATTGATCAAAGAGTTTGCCAAAACTTACATGAGGAAGCCAAAATCCTTTTGGGAGAATGTTCTGTGGACAGACGAAACAAAATTACAGCTTTTTGGTACAGCTCATCATTCTACGGTTTTTAGAAAAAGAAGTGAAATATTTCAAGAAAAGGATACAGTCCCTACAAACATGGAGGTTCACTGATGTTTTGGGGTTGCTTTGCTGCTTCAGACACTGGATATCTTGACCGTGCGCATGGCATTATGAAATCTGGAGACTACCAAAGAATTCTGGGGTGCAATGTAGGGCCCAGTATCAGGAATTTGGGTCAACGTCAGAGGTTTTGGGTCTTACAGCAGTACAAGGATCCAAAGCACATGTCAAAAAGCACCCAAAAATAGTTTAGGACAAAGCACTGGAGAGTACTGAACTGGCCAACAATTAGTCCAGATCTAAATCCCATTGATCACCTGTGGAGAAATCTCAAAACAGCAGTTGGGAAAAGAAACCCTTCCGATCTGAGACACATGGAGCAATTGGCAAGAGTGGTCCAAAATTCCAGCAGAGAGGTGTAAGAAACTCATTGATGGTTACAGGAAGCAATTAAATTCAGTTACATTTTCCAAGGGGTGTGCTACCAAATATTTAATTGAGCATGCTAATAATTTTGTACAGTCCATTTTTGGAGTTTTGCGTGGAATGTGGCAGATTTGGCTTTTTGTTTCTCCACTTTTTTGTGTCATACCAATACGAACAAATTAAATAAATGCGAGAATGCCTAAACAATTGTAATTGCAACACTTTTCTGGGCAAAGTGGTGCATTACCTGACAGAAATGCAGGGGTGCCAACATTTTGGGTAATGACTGCATATCCATTAAATGTTGGGGGAAAAAAAAGGCGCACAAAACACTTTGCTACTAAAGATTTTCAGTAGTGATGGGATTTCCAGTGTAAAGAAAAGAATAGGATATAATCCAGGTAAATGGTGATATACTGGCAGTAAGCAAGTCTTTGAAGACACTACTCATAAAATTCGAAAATAAATAAATCATAATAATAATAATAAATAGCTTAAGCCAAAAAGCAGAACATTATACCTCTTGAAGTGCATGGAACTTGCCCTCCATCTCAGCAAAAGCCCTGTTTTTTTCTGTCAGCTGTTTCTGGAGCTTGATCATTACAACATTCTCTTTGATTGTTGCCCTGTGATAAAAAGTGCTTATTTAAAAGCTGATTGATAAGGCACATAAAAAGTAGACAACAGGTTCAAACGCAATCACCTTGATTTACTAAAGCAATTGTGCATGTTAACTTTGCAAAGTAATCCATGTCTTTGCAAGGGAAAGGGAGAAAAAGATTGTACTTACTGTAAAATCTTTTTGCGATGGGGAAAAAGGATGTAAAGCGCACGCAGCTCTCCATTTAGTGAATGATATCAGCGATTAGTTCCTCAGTCTTAACTATTTACACAGCAGGATGGCAGTGGCAGGGGTTTTAAAATGGTGCCCAGCAGTAACAATTGGGGGAAAGCCCCCAGAGCTTCAGCTCACGACCTTACTCAGTAAATGAGCTTTCAGAGATGGGATCACACCAGAGGCTTTGACATGGCCCTGGACCTTGAATGTGCTCTGCAGCCAAGTATATTGATTAATGAGAAAAATAAAATTATAATATAATAAAAATTCTAACAAATTTCTAGTTAGATTTTTTTTCAGCAGAGCTGAGGGAAAGGCGCCCAACTTCCTAGAACACTACAAAAAACAAAACAAAACAGGGGCATTAAGGCTAAAGGAATGGTTATATGGGGGGCTGGCCTTCAATGTCAGCATTCAGTGTCCAAACCACCTGTAGGAAACTGTATATAGCAGATTGTTTCATAGTTCCTAAATGTCACTCAGTGGACCATATAAAAACTGGATTCTTGCTGTTACATGATTGGCTGATTGAAGTCATCAAAGCTTCACCAAGCCAAGTAAAAATTCACTTTGCAAAATGAACATTCTCTTCTGCTTTAGTAAATCAAGGCCATTAACTATGCATACGTGGGAAATTACATGCATATTTCATCAATGTTCTGAGGTTCAATTTGCTAAAGTAATGTTTATTAAAATTTTTCATTTTAGAGCTCGCCAGATTGTGTTTGGAGGGACCTATTCATACATTGTTTACTGCTTGGGTATACTAATGAGAGATTGAGGATATACACATGTACAAAGAAAGCAATGGTACAAAGAGATAGATCTGACTGATAAAAAAATATGCAGAGACAAATATGTTGACTCATGATATTAAACACGGCACTGTGTGAATGGCGCAGACCATTAAAGCTGGAAAAGTATCAACTATCTTTAAAACGCCGTCAAACTATGGTCACTGAGAGGTCCTACCCTTTGTAACTCAACTCTTTTCTTTACCGACTACACCTCATTGTATCTAGAAATACAGAGAAAGCATATTCTATTAGAAAGTATAGAGTTCACTATTTTAATCATTATTAATGGGTGAAGGTCAACTAGCATGTTAATGTGTACTTTTAAAGAACCCTGCCCACGGTTAATATTTTTTTGTTTGAATTGTGAATAGTGTATCCTGTGTATAGGCTGACAGTTATAAAAACCCAGAGGGGTATATTCATAAAGCAGTGGATGCAACATTTACCAAACATTTAATGCAGGTGTATCCTCCTAGTGTTCATTTTAAGTTAATGTGATAATTCACTGAAGGTGCATGTCTGATAAATGTCACAATCACGGCTCCTTCTGCTAAGTCAGACTTATAGTTCTGCAATAAGCAAAGCTTTATGCTCTCTTCTGAATGAAAAGCTCTAGCTATAACTCAGCAGATTGTGTATCAAATCTCTTCAATGGGATCAATACTTAAAAGTGGTAGTAAAGTCAGTTATAAAAACCCTGCCTGTCAGCGTGTTTTGTAATAACAGAAGAGACCCTAGAGATCTCTTCTGTCATAAATCTCCCCCCTGCCTGTCAGAGAGTACAGTCCGCTCTGTGTGCTGCTTCGATGTCACTCCCGCGCACAGGCACCAAAGTGACGTAGCCCCGGTACAGCCAATCAACCGGCTGGAAATCACAAACTCAGAAGAAAGACCAGGCAAAGATATAAGCTGTCAGGGACAAGGGAGAGCAGTGAGAGTGCAGAACAGGAGGGCTGCGTTTGTAGGCAAGTCTGTCATAATGCAATAGTATGCAGTGCATACTAGTAAGTTTTGGCTTAAAACTGCCAGGGAACCATTTTTTAACAAACCAGTATAGACTTTACTACCGCTTTAAGGGTACATACATACTGGCTTAAAAAAACAGAATTACTAGGATGCTAGCGGATTTGTAAGCAGGATACTGACCGACTGCCCTGGAGTTGTCTCCTTAGCATTTTCTGTGAATGTTCAACTTTAAAATTTCAAATTGTTGCTTATCTCTCATTAACTGACTCATGAGACCTAGTAGAGCAAGAGAGGCTAAACTTGCTGACTAATTGCCTGAAGAGATTGCTTATTGATCCATTGCCTGGAGTGGTTATCCAAACTAATGAACCAAAAGCGCATACTTACCTGTTTCTGGCGAGTGGCCATTCTGTAAGGTGGTGGTGGAATCACAAAAAGGTGAAATTTAGCTTCACAAATAAGAGACAAACCCGTTGGAGTCAATTGATCACTGAGGCTATCCATTTGGGACTGGTTAAAAATTTGGATTTGTTTATTTCACTGAGAGCACTGGAATATTCACTGAAGATATTCATTTGACAGCCCTTTTCACAGGAAAAGTATATATTTATAGATTGTTTTTTTTGTTCAATAAGTTTTTATTGAAAGACATACTGCATATTACAATAAACATGCAACCAGCAATAAAACAATATTCCTTTGTAACATGTACCAATGTAACACCTGTCATCACTTGGCAACTAGCATTCGTATAAACCTTATACATACTATACATCATACCATACATACCTATAAATCTTATACATACTTCTTTAGAAATGTGAATAAAAGCTACTCATTACTCCCGTGCAAATCACTATTCATGGCCTTGAAATTGGTACCCCTATATACTATGAGTGTTACCTCTGGAGGCTACATTTCTAATGGTCCTGCAATCTCTAGTGGGGGAACCACTAACAATACGCCATTAAATGAAAAGAAAGACAGAAAGTAATGAAAATAGCAAGTTAGAGAAGAGAGAGGAAGAGAGGGAGAAAGGTGGGTTAGTTGTCAAGCCATTGCAGGATATCATTTTAAGCATAAACATTCGTTGCTTACAATCTTTACTTGTGAGCCATGATTTCTGCGTATGTTGATGAAAACTTACAGATGAGCCAACAGGACCACATTTTGGATGCTAACTCGGCTTTGTTCTTAAGCTTAAGTGTGCTATTTTCCACATGATAGATTCGGTCCACCTCCACTAGCTAATGGCGTAGTGAAGGGAAGTGAAGGGATTTTCTTCAGTTTTTCCCTAAATTTCGGGATAAGCTCCTTAGCAGCGTTTAGCAAATGAGGTCTGATCGATTTTATATATGATCCTATTGGCTCATCTTTACAATGAAACAGTAACTTCCAGGGGTCATTCGGGGACCCTACTGCCTTGAATTTTTTCAATCCAATATAGTATAGTGGCCCAGTAAGGTCTAATAAAAGGGAAAGTCCACCAGATATGGGCATGAGTTAGATTGTTTAGATATATTGTTTGTCCTTTGTCAAATGATGGTGTGGGATTTTAGACATAGTATCATAGTGAGCTCACTAGTACACATATTTATGGTTGTGTGTGTGTATATATATATATATATTTTTTTTTTTTTGTTTTGTTTTTTACACATATTTGGATATAGCAGCACACACCTTTGTATTTTTATTGAAAGACAAAGGTGATAAGGTTTGAGGAGAACACATGAAAATACATGCAGAGCAGAAGGTGAGGATGCCCTGTAGTATTAGGTCACTAATATACATTGTTGAGGTGTAAAGTCACATGCCAGAGTGGTGACACACAAATGTATTTGAAGTTGGTGCAGTCCATTTAACAAACTTTTTTTTACTGTGTTATATGTTTCTGTCCTAGCCCCAAAATTTAGGGAGGATTATTTGTTCAATGTGTATTGATATCTTTTATCACCATGTAACAATGTAACATTTCTACCTTTTCTACTATTGAAAATGTAAATGAATTTCAGTTAAAAAAAAAACAAACAAAAGAAAAAAAAACACTGCTCTTGGAGTTTAGCATTTTGCCTGTAGAAGCAGCTAATGTTATCATGTGTGTCCATGCACATTAGGACATTTAGAGGCCTATTTTAAGCACTGTGTTTAAAGGCAGAAAAACATCTCCTGCTGTCTTGCACTTTTGAGATCAATTTTCTGAACACTAAGACCCCTTTCATACTGGGGCATTTTTCATGTGTTTTTCAGGCGCTTTAGCGTTAAAAAAAGTGCCTGTAAAACGCTTGAAAGAAGCCTCATCTGAAATCCCAATGTGAAAGCCCAAGTGCTTTAAGAGCCCTTTCACACTACCAGCGCCCGAAATATGCTTGTAAAGCACCGCTTAACCCTTTCAGGACTAAGCCTATTTTTGGCATTTGGTGTTTACAAGTTAAAATCCATATTTTTTGCTAGAAAATTACTTGGAACCCCCAAACTTATATATATTTTTTATCAGAGACTCTAGAGCAGTGATGGCGAACCTTGGCACCCCAGATGTTTTGGAACTACATTTCCCATGATGCTTATGCACTTTGCAGTGTAGTTGAGCATCATGGGAAATGTAGTTCCAAAACATCTGGGGTGCCAAGGTTCGCCATTACTGCTCTAGAGAATAAAACGGCAATTGTTGCAATATTTTATGTCACACAGTATTTGTGCAGTGGTGTTTTAAAAGCACTTTCATGAATTAAAAAAAACTAAACAGTAAAATTAGCCCAATTTTTTTGCATAATGTGAAAGATAATGTTACGCCGAGTAAATAGATACCAAACATGTCACACTTTATAATTGCATGCACTCGTGGAATGACGGCAAAGTACGGTACCTAAAGCTAGAATTATTGCTCTCACTCTGACGATCGCGGCAATACCTCACATGTGTGATTTGAACACCGTTTACATATGCGGGCGCGACTTCCGTATGCATTTTCTTTGCTTCGCAAGCTCGTGGGGATGACGGGCGCTTTAAATTTTTTTTTATTATTTATTTATTTTAAAATGAATAAATTGTTTTAAAAAAAAAATAAAAAATGTGATCACTTTTATTGCTGTCACAAGGAATGTAAACATCCCTTGTGACAGTAATAGGTGGTAACAGGTACTCTTTATGGAGGGATCGGGGGTCTAAAAGACCCCCGATCTCTCCTTTACACTTCAAAGTATTCAGATCACCGAAAATGGCGATTCTGAATACTGTATATTTTTTTTAAACCGGCGCCAGGGGCAGCCGAGTAAACGGGAAGTGATGTCATGACGTTGCTTCCGTGTTTACTATGAGGA